>NW_027095898.1:0-129000 GCF_963924715.1 Thunnus thynnus | reverse complement strand
CATGTACGGCGTGCGCCGTGACCCTACCAGCGCAGCCGAGCCTTTGGGGTGAGACTGCATCGGTTCTGATGAAAAGCCACTAGTTTGGGCCCAATAACACTGAAATGGACAGAAACACATGAAAATACATGTACGGCGTGCGCCGTGACCCTGCCAGTGCAGCCGAGCCTTTTGGGTGGGTCTGCATCGGTTCTGATGAAAAGCCACTAGTTTGGGCCCAATAACACTGAAATTGACAGAAACACATGAAAATGCATGTACGGCGTGCGCCGTGACCCTGCCAGCGCAGCCGAGCCTTTTGGGTGAGTCTGCATCGGTTCTGATGAAAAGCCACTAGTTTGGGCCCAATAACACTGAAATTGACAGAA
This sequence comes from Thunnus thynnus, assembly GCF_963924715.1. Lineage (NCBI taxonomy): Eukaryota > Metazoa > Chordata > Actinopteri > Scombriformes > Scombridae > Thunnus > Thunnus thynnus. The sequence goes on along the minus strand of NW_027095898.1, from coordinate 128,632 downwards.
ACACATGAAAATGCATGTACGGCGTGCGCCGTGACCCTGCCAGCGCAGCCGAGCCTTTTGGGTGAGTCTGCATCGGTTCTGATGAAAAGCTACTAGTTTGGGCCCAAAAATACTGAAATTGACAGAAACACATGAAAATGCATGTACGGCGTGCGCCGTGACCCTGCCAGCGCAGCCGAGCCTTTTGGGTGAGTCTGCATCGGTTCTGATGAAAAGCCACTAGTTTGGGCCCAATAACACTGAAATTGACAGAAACACATGAAAATGCATGTACGGCGTGCGCCGTGACCCTGCCAGCGCAGCCGAGCATTTTGGGTGACTCTGCATCGGTTCTGATGAAAAGCCACTAGTTTGGGCCCAATAACACTGAAATGGACAGAAACACATGAAAATACATGTACGGCGTGCGCCGTGACCCTGCCAGCGCAACCGAGCCTTTTGGGTGAGTCTGCATCGGTTCTGATGAAAAGCCACTAGTTTGGGCCCAATAACACTGAAATTGACAGAAACACATGAAAATGCATGTACGGCGTGCGCCGTGACCCTGCCAGCGCAGCCGAGCCTTTTGGGTGAGTCTGCATCGGTTCTGATGAAAAGCCACTAGTTTTGGCCCAATAACACTGAAATAGACAGAAACACATGAAAATACATGTACGGTGTGCGCCGTGACCCTGCCAGCGCAGCCGAGCCTTTTGGGTGAGTCTGCATCGGTTCTGATGAAAAGCCACTAGTTTGGGCCCAATAACACTGAAATTGACAGAAACACATGAAAGTGTATGTACGGCGTGCGCCGTGACAATGCCAGCGCAGCCGAGCCTTTAGGGTGAGTCTGTATCGGTTCTGATGAAAAGCCACTAGTTTGGGCCCAATAACACTGAAATTGACAGAAACACATGAAAGTGTATGTACGGCGTGCGCCGTGACCCTGCCAGCACAGCCGAGCCTTTTGGGTGAGTCTGCATCGGTTCTGATGAAAAGCCACTAGTTTGGGCCCAAAAATACTGAAATTGACAGAAACACATGAAAATGCATGTACGGCGTGCGCCGTGACCCTGCCAGCGCAGCCGAGCCTTTTGGGTGAGTCTGCATCGGTTCTGATGAAAAGCCACTAGTTTGGGCCCAATAACACTGAAATTGACAGAAACACATGAAAATGCATGTACGGCGTGCGCCGTGACCCTGCCAGCGCAGCCGAGCCTTTTGGGTGAGTCTGCATCGGTTCTGATGAAAAGCCACTAGTTTGGGCCCAATAACACTGAAATTGACAGAAACACATGAAAATACATGTACGGTGTGCGCCGTGACCCTGCCAGCGCAGCCGAGCCTTTTGGGTGAGTCTGCATCGGTTCTGATGAAAAGCGACTGGTTTGGGCCCAATAACACTGAAATTGACAGAAACACATGAAAATGCATGTACGGCGTGCGCCGTGACCCTGCGCAGCCGAGCCTTTGGGGTGAGTCTGCATTGGTTCTGATGAAAAGCTACTAGTTTGGGCCCAAAAATACTGAAATTGACAGAAACACATGAAAATGCATGTACGGCGTGCGCCGTGACCCTGCCAGCGCAGCCGGGCCTTTTGGGTGAGTCTGCATCGGTTCTGATGAAAAGCCACTAGTTTGGGCCCAATAACACTGAAATTGACAGAAACACATGAAAATGCATGTACGGCGTGCGCCGTGACCCTGCCAGCGCAGCCGAGCGTTTTGGGTGACTCTGCATCGGTTCTGATGAAAAGCCACTAGTTTGGGCCCAATAACACTGAAATTGACAGAAACACATGAAAATACATGTACGGCGTGCGCCGTGACCCTGCCAGCGCAACCGAGCCTTTTGGGTGAGTCTGCATCGGTTCTGATGAAAAGCCACTAGTTTGGGCCCAATAACACTGAAATTGACAGAAACACATGAAAATACATGTACGGTGTGCGCCGTGACCCTGCCAGCGCAGCCGAGCCTTTTGGGTGAGTCTGCATCGGTTCTGATGAAAAGCCACTAGTTTGGGCCCAATAACACTGAAATTGACAGAAACACATGAAAGTGTATGTACGGCGTGCGCCGTGACAATGCCAGCGCAGCCGAGCCTTTAGGGTGAGTCTGTATCGGTTCTGATGAAAAGCCACTAGTTTGGGCCCAATAACACTGAAATTGACAGAAACACATGAAAGTGTATGTACGGCGTGCGCCGTGACCCTGCCAGCACAGCCGAGCCTTTTGGGTGAGTCTGCATCGGTTCTGATGAAAAGCCACTAGTTTGGGCCCAAAAATACTGAAATTGACAGAAACACATGAAAATGCATGTACGGCGTGCGCCGTGACCCTGCCAGCGCAGCCGAGCCTTTTGGGTGAGTCTGCATCGGTTCTGATGAAAAGCCACTAGTTTGGGCCCAATAACACTGAAATTGACAGAAACACATGAAAATGCATGTACGGCGTGCGCCGTGACCCTGCCAGCGCAGCCGAGCCTTTTGGGTGAGTCTGCATCGGTTCTGATGAAAAGCCACTAGTTTGGGCCCAATAACACTGAAATTGACAGAAACACATGAAAATACATGTACGGTGTGCGCCGTGACCCTGCCAGCGCAGCCGAGCCTTTTGGGTGAGTCTGCATCGGTTCTGATGAAAAGCGACTGGTTTGGGCCCAATAACACTGAAATTGACAGAAACACATGAAAATGCATGTACGGCGTGCGCCGTGACCCTGCGCAGCCGAGCCTTTGGGGTGAGTCTGCATTGGTTCTGATGAAAAGCTACTAGTTTGGGCCCAAAAATACTGAAATTGACAGAAACACATGAAAATGCATGTACGGCGTGCGCCGTGACCCTGCCAGCGCAGCCGAGCCTTTTGGGTGAGTCTGCATCGGTTCTGATGAAAAGCCACTAGTTTGGGCCCAATAACACTGAAATTGACAGAAACACATGAAAATGCATGTACGGCGTGCGCCGTGACCCTGCCAGCGCAGCCGAGCATTTTGGGTGACTCTGCATCGGTTCTGATGAAAAGCCACTAGTTTGGGCCCAATAACACTGAAATTGACAGAAACACATGAAAATGCATGTACGGCGTGCGCCGTGACCCTGCCAGCGCAGCCGAGCCTTTTGGGTGAGTCTGCATCGGTTCTGATGAAAAGCCACTAGTTTGGGCCCAATAACACTGAAATAGACAGAAACACATGAAAATACATGTACGGTGTGCGCCGTGACCCTGCCAGCGCAGCCGAGCCTTTTGGGTGAGTCTGCATCGGTTCTGATGAAAAGCCACTAGTTTGGGCCCAATAACACTGAAATTGACAGAAACACATGAAAGTGTATGTACGGCGTGCGCCGTGACAATGCCAGCGCAGCCGAGCCTTTAGGGTGAGTCTGTATCGGTTCTGATGAAAAGCCACTAGTTTGGGCCCAATAACACTGAAATTGACAGAAACACATGAAAGTGTATGTACGGCGTGCGCCGTGACCCTGCCAGCACAGCCGAGCCTTTTGGGTGAGTCTGCATCGGTTCTGATGAAAAGCCACTAGTTTGGGCCCAAAAATACTGAAATTGACAGAAACACATGAAAATGCATGTACGGCGTGCGCCGTGACCCTGCCAGCGCAGCCGAGCCTTTTGGGTGAGTCTGCATCGGTTCTGATGAAAAGCCACTAGTTTGGGCCCAATAACACTGAAATTGACAGAAACACATGAAAATGCATGTACGGCGTGCGCCGTGACCCTGCCAGCGCAGCCGAGCCTTTTGGGTGAGTCTGCATCGGTTCTGATGAAAAGCCACTAGTTTGGGCCCAATAACACTGAAATTGACAGAAACACATGAAAATACATGTACGGTGTGCGCCGTGACCCTGCCAGCGCAGCCGAGCCTTTTGGGTGAGTCTGCATCGGTTCTGATGAAAAGCGACTGGTTTGGGCCCAATAACACTGAAATTGACAGAAACACATGAAAATGCATGTACGGCGTGCGCCGTGACCCTGCGCAGCCGAGCCTTTGGGGTGAGTCTGCATTGGTTCTGATGAAAAGCCACTAGTTTGGGCCCAATAACAATGAAATTGACAGAAACACATGAAAATGCATGTATGGTGTGCGCTGTGACCTTGCCAGCGCAGCCGAGCCTTTAGGGTGAGTCTGCATCGGTTCTGATGAAAAGCCACTAGTTTGGGCCCAATAACACTGAAATTGACAGAAACACATGAAAGTGTATGTACGGCGTGCGCCGTGACCCTGCCAGCACAGCCGAGCCTTTTGGGTGAGTCTGCATCGGTTCTGATGAAAAGCGACTGGTTTGGGCCCAATAACACTGAAATTGACAGAAACACATGAAAATGCATGTACGGCGTGCGCCGTGACCCTACCAGCGCAGCCGAGCCTTTGGGGTGAGTCTGCATCGGTTCTGATGAAAAGCCACTAGTTTGGGCCCAATAACACTGAAATGGACAGAAACACATGAAAATACATGTACGGCGTGCGCCGTGACCCTGCCAGTGCAGCCGAGCCTTTTGGGTGAGTCTGCATCGGTTCTGATGAAAAGCCACTAGTTTGGGCCCAATAACACTGAAATTGACAGAAACACATGAAAGTGTATGTACGGCGTGCGCCGTGACAATGCCAGCGCAGCCGAGCCTTTAGGGTGAGTCTGTATCGGTTCTGATGAAAAGCCACTAGTTTGGGCCCAATAACACTGAAATTGACAGAAACACATGAAAGTGTATGTACGGCGTGCGCCGTGACCCTGCCAGCACAGCCGAGCCTTTTGGGTGAGTCTGCATCGGTTCTGATGAAAAGCCACTAGTTTGGGCCCAAAAATACTGAAATTGACAGAAACACATGAAAATGCATGTACGGCGTGCGCCGTGACCCTGCCAGCGCAGCCGAGCCTTTTGGGTGAGTCTGCATCGGTTCTGATGAAAAGCCACTAGTTTGGGCCCAATAACACTGAAATTGACAGAAACACATGAAAATACATGTACGGTGTGCGCCGTGACCCTGCCAGCGCAGCCGAGCCTTTTGGGTGAGTCTGCATCGGTTCTGATGAAAAGCGACTGGTTTGGGCCCAATAACACTGAAATTGACAGAAACACATGAAAATGCATGTACGGCGTGCGCCGTGACCCTGCGCAGCCGAGCCTTTTGGGTGAGTCTGCATTGGTTCTGATGAAAAGCCACTAGTTTGGGCCCAATAACAATGAAATTGACAGAAACACATGAAAATGCATGTACGGTGTGCGCTGTGACCTTGCCAGCGCAGCCGAGCCTTTAGGGTGAGTCTGCATCGGTTCTGATGAAAAGCCACTAGTTTGGGCCCAATAACACTGAAATTGACAGAAACACATGAAAGTGTATGTACGGCGTGCGCCGTGACAATGCCAGCGCAGCCGAGCCTTTAGGGTGAGTCTGCATCGGTTCTGATGAAAAGCCACTAGTTTGGGCCCAATAACACTGAAATTGACAGAAACACATGAAAGTGTATGTACGGCGTGCGCCGTGACCCTGCCAGCACAGCCGAGCCTTTTGGGTGAGTCTGCATCGGTTCTGATGAAAAGCGACTGGTTTGGGCCCAATAACACTGAAATTGACAGAAACACATGAAAATGCATGTACGGCGTGCGCCGTGACCCTACCAGCGCAGCCGAGCCTTTGGGGTGAGTCTGCATCGGTTCTGATGAAAAGCCACTAGTTTGGGCCCAATAACACTGAAATGGACAGAAACACATGAAAATACATGTACGGCGTGCGCCGTGACCCTGCCAGTGCAGCCGAGCCTTTTGGGTGAGTCTGCATCGGTTCTGATGAAAAGCCACTAGTTTGGGCCCAATAACACTGAAATTGACAGAAACACATGAAAATGCATGTACGGCGTGCGCCGTGACCCTGCCAGCGCAGCCGAGCCTTTTGGGTGAGTCTGCATCGGTTCTGATGAAAAGCGACTGGTTTGGGCCCAATAACACTGAAATTGACAGAAACACATGAAAATGCATGTACGGCGTGCGCCGTGACCCTGCGCAGCCGAGCCTTTGGGGTGAGTCTGCATTGGTTCTGATGAAAAGCCACTAGTTTGGGCCCAATAACAATGAAATTGACAGAAACACATGAAAATGCATGTATGGTGTGCGCTGTGACCTTGCCAGCGCAGCCGAGCCTTTAGGGTGAGTCTGCATCGGTTCTGATGAAAAGCCACTAGTTTGGGCCCAATAACACTGAAATTGACAGAAACACATGAAAGTGTATGTACGGCGTGCGCCGTGACCCTGCCAGCACAGCCGAGCCTTTTGGGTGAGTCTGCATCGGTTCTGATGAAAAGCGACTGGTTTGGGCCCAATAACACTGAAATTGACAGAAACACATGAAAATGCATGTACGGCGTGCGCCGTGACCCTACCAGCGCAGCCGAGCCTTTGGGGTGAGTCTGCATCGGTTCTGATGAAAAGCCACTAGTTTGGGCCCAATAACACTGAAATGGACAGAAACACATGAAAATACATGTACGGCGTGCGCCGTGACCCTGCCAGTGCAGCCGAGCCTTTTGGGTGAGTCTGCATCGGTTCTGATGAAAAGCCACTAGTTTGGGCCCAATAACACTGAAATTGACAGAAACACATGAAAGTGTATGTACGGCGTGCGCCGTGACAATGCCAGCGCAGCCGAGCCTTTAGGGTGAGTCTGTATCGGTTCTGATGAAAAGCCACTAGTTTGGGCCCAATAACACTGAAATTGACAGAAACACATGAAAGTGTATGTACGGCGTGCGCCGTGACCCTGCCAGCACAGCCGAGCCTTTTGGGTGAGTCTGCATCGGTTCTGATGAAAAGCCACTAGTTTGGGCCCAAAAATACTGAAATTGACAGAAACACATGAAAATGCATGTACGGCGTGCGCCGTGACCCTGCCAGCGCAGCCGAGCCTTTTGGGTGAGTCTGCATCGGTTCTGATGAAAAGCCACTAGTTTGGGCCCAATAACACTGAAATTGACAGAAACACATGAAAATACATGTACGGTGTGCGCCGTGACCCTGCCAGCGCAGCCGAGCCTTTTGGGTGAGTCTGCATCGGTTCTGATGAAAAGCGACTGGTTTGGGCCCAATAACACTGAAATTGACAGAAACACATGAAAATGCATGTACGGCGTGCGCCGTGACCCTGCGCAGCCGAGCCTTTTGGGTGAGTCTGCATTGGTTCTGATGAAAAGCCACTAGTTTGGGCCCAATAACAATGAAATTGACAGAAACACATGAAAATGCATGTACGGTGTGCGCTGTGACCTTGCCAGCGCAGCCGAGCCTTTAGGGTGAGTCTGCATCGGTTCTGATGAAAAGCCACTAGTTTGGGCCCAATAACACTGAAATTGACAGAAACACATGAAAGTGTATGTACGGCGTGCGCCGTGACAATGCCAGCGCAGCCGAGCCTTTAGGGTGAGTCTGCATCGGTTCTGATGAAAAGCCACTAGTTTGGGCCCAATAACACTGAAATTGACAGAAACACATGAAAGTGTATGTACGGCGTGCGCCGTGACCCTGCCAGCACAGCCGAGCCTTTTGGGTGAGTCTGCATCGGTTCTGATGAAAAGCGACTGGTTTGGGCCCAATAACACTGAAATTGACAGAAACACATGAAAATGCATGTACGGCGTGCGCCGTGACCCTACCAGCGCAGCCGAGCCTTTGGGGTGAGTCTGCATCGGTTCTGATGAAAAGCCACTAGTTTGGGCCCAATAACACTGAAATGGACAGAAACACATGAAAATACATGTACGGCGTGCGCCGTGACCCTGCCAGTGCAGCCGAGCCTTTTGGGTGAGTCTGCATCGGTTCTGATGAAAAGCCACTAGTTTGGGCCCAATAACACTGAAATTGACAGAAACACATGAAAATGCATGTACGGCGTGCGCCGTGACCCTGCCAGCGCAGCCGAGCCTTTTGGGTGAGTCTGCATCGGTTCTGATGAAAAGCGACTGGTTTGGGCCCAATAACACTGAAATTGACAGAAACACATGAAAATGCATGTACGGCGTGCGCCGTGACCCTACCAGCGCAGCCGAGCCTTTTGGGTGAGTCTGCATCGGTTCTGATGAAAAGCCACTAGTTTGGGCCCAATAACACTGAAATGGACAGAAACACATGAAAATACATGTACGGCGTGCGCCGTGACCCTGCCAGCGCAGCCGAGCCTTTTGGGTGAGTCTGCATCGGTTCTGATGAAAAGCCACTAGTTTGGGCCCAATAACACTGAAATTGACAGAAACACATGAAAATGCATGTACGGCGTGCGCCGTGACCCTGCCAGCGCAGCCGAGCGTTTTGGGTGAGTCTGCATCGGTTCTGATGAAAAGCGACTGGTTTGGGCCCAATAACACTGAAATTGACAGAAACACATGAAAATGCATGTACGGCGTGCGCCGTGACCCTACCAGCGCAGCCGAGCCTTTGGGGTGAGTCTGCATCGGTTCTGATGAAAAGCCACTAGTTTGGGCCCAATAACACTGAAATGGACAGAAACACATGAAAATACATGTACGGCGTGCGCCGTGACCCTGCCAGTGCAGCCGAGCCTTTTGGGTGAGTCTGCATCGGTTCTGATGAAAAGCCACTAGTTTGGGCCCAATAACACTGAAATTGACAGAAACACATGAAAATGCATGTACGGCGTGCGCCGTGACCCTGCCAGCGCAGCTGAGCCTTTTGGGTGAGTCTGCATCGGTTCTGATGAAAAGCCACTAGTTTGGGCCCAATAACACTGAAATTGACAGAAACACATGAAAATGCATGTACGGTGTGCGCCGTGACCCTGCCAGCGCAGCCGAGCCTTTTGGGTGAGTCTGCATCGGTTCTGATGAAAAGCTACTAGTTTGGGCCCAAAAATACTGAAATTGACAGAAACACATGAAAATGCATGTACGGCGTGCGCCGTGACCCTGCCAGCGCAGCCGAGCCTTTTGGGTGAGTCTGCATCGGTTCTGATGAAAAGCCACTAGTTTGGGCCCAATAACACTGAAATTGACAGAAACACATGAAAATGCATGTACGGCGTGCGCCGTGACCCTGCCAGCGCAGCCGAGCATTTTGGGTGACTCTGCATCGGTTCTGATGAAAAGCCACTAGTTTGGGCCCAATAACACTGAAATGGACAGAAACACATGAAAATACATGTACGGCGTGCGCCGTGACCCTGCCAGCGCAACCGAGCCTTTTGGGTGAGTCTGCATCGGTTCTGATGAAAAGCCACTAGTTTGGGCCCAATAACACTGAAATTGACAGAAACACATGAAAATGCATGTACGGCGTGCGCCGTGACCCTGCCAGCGCAGCCGAGCCTTTTGGGTGAGTCTGCATCGGTTCTGATGAAAAGCCACTAGTTTGGGCCCAATAACACTGAAATGGACAGAAACACATGAAAATACATGTACGGCGTGCGCCGTGACCCTGCCAGTGCAGCCGAGCCTTTTGGGTGAGTCTGCATCGGTTCTGATGAAAAGCCACTAGTTTGGGCCCAATAACACTGAAATTGACAGAAACACATGAAAGTGTATGTACGGCGTGCGCCGTGACAATGCCAGCGCAGCCGAGCCTTTAGGGTGAGTCTGTATCGGTTCTGATGAAAAGCCACTAGTTTGGGCCCAATAACACTGAAATTGACAGAAACACATGAAAGTGTATGTACGGCGTGCGCCGTGACCCTGCCAGCATAGCCGAGCCTTTTGGGTGAGTCTGCATCGGTTCTGATGAAAAGCCACTAGTTTGGGCCCAAAAATACTGAAATTGACAGAAACACATGAAAATGCATGTACGGCGTGCGCCGTGACCCTGCCAGCGCAGCCGAGCCTTTTGGGTGAGTCTGCATCGGTTCTGATGAAAAGCCACTAGTTTGGGCCCAATAACACTGAAATTGACAGAAACACATGAAAATACATGTACGGTGTGCGCCGTGACCCTGCCAGCGCAGCCGAGCCTTTTGGGTGAGTCTGCATCGGTTCTGATGAAAAGCGACTGGTTTGGGCCCAATAACACTGAAATTGACAGAAACACATGAAAATGCATGTACGGCGTGCGCCGTGACCCTGCGCAGCCGAGCCTTTGGGGTGAGTCTGCATTGGTTCTGATGAAAAGCCACTAGTTTGGGCCCAATAACAATGAAATTGACAGAAACACATGAAAATGCATGTACGGTGTGCGCTGTGACCTTGCCAGCGCAGCCGAGCCTTTAGGGTGAGTCTGCATCGGTTCTGATGAAAAGCCACTAGTTTGGGCCCAATAACACTGAAATTGACAGAAACACATGAAAGTGTATGTACGGCGTGCGCCGTGACAATGCCAGCGCAGCCGAGCCTTTAGGGTGAGTCTGCATCGGTTCTGATGAAAAGCCACTAGTTTGGGCCCAATAACACTGAAATTGACAGAAACACATGAAAGTGTATGTACGGCGTGCGCCGTGACCCTGCCAGCACAGCCGAGCCTTTTGGGTGAGTCTGCATCGGTTCTGATGAAAAGCGACTGGTTTGGGCCCAATAACTCTGAAATTGACAGAAACACATGAAAATGCATGTACGGCGTGCGCCGTGACCCTACCAGCGCAGCCGAGCCTTTGGGGTGAGTCTGCATCGGTTCTGATGAAAAGCCACTAGTTTGGGCCCAATAACACTGAAATGGACAGAAACACATGAAAATACATGTACGGCGTGCGCCGTGACCCTGCCAGTGCAGCCGAGCCTTTTGGGTGAGTCTGCATCGGTTCTGATGAAAAGCCACTAGTTTGGGCCCAATAACACTGAAATTGACAGAAACACATGAAAATGCATGTACGGCGTGCGCCGTGACCCTGCCAGCGCAGCCGAGCCTTTTGGGTGAGTCTGCATCGGTTCTGATGAAAAGCGACTGGTTTGGGCCCAATAACACTGAAATTGACAGAAACACATGAAAATGCATGTACGGCGTGCGCCGTGACCCTACCAGCGCAGCCGAGCCTTTTGGGTGAGTCTGCATCGGTTCTGATGAAAAGCCACTAGTTTGGGCCCAATAACACTGAAATGGACAGAAACACATGAAAATACATGTACGGCGTGCGCCGTGACCCTGCCAGCGCAGCCGAGCCTTTTGGGTGAGTCTGCATCGGTTCTGATGAAAAGCCACTAGTTTGGGCCCAATAACACTGAAATTGACAGAAACACATGAAAATGCATGTACGGCGTGCGCCGTGACCCTGCCAGCGCAGCCGAGCGTTTTGGGTGAGTCTGCATCGGTTCTGATGAAAAGCGACTGGTTTGGGCCCAATAACACTGAAATTGACAGAAACACATGAAAATGCATGTACGGCGTGCGCCGTGACCCTACCAGCGCAGCCGAGCCTTTGGGGTGAGTCTGCATCGGTTCTGATGAAAAGCCACTAGTTTGGGCCCAATAACACTGAAATGGACAGAAACACATGAAAATACATGTACGGCGTGCGCCGTGACCCTGCCAGTGCAGCCGAGCCTTTTGGGTGAGTCTGCATCGGTTCTGATGAAAAGCCACTAGTTTGGGCCCAATAACACTGAAATTGACAGAAACACATGAAAATGCATGTACGGCGTGCGCCGTGACCCTGCCAGCGCAGCTGAGCCTTTTGGGTGAGTCTGCATCGGTTCTGATGAAAAGCCACTAGTTTGGGCCCAATAACACTGAAATTGACAGAAACACATGAAAATGCATGTACGGTGTGCGCCGTGACCCTGCCAGCGCAGCCGAGCCTTTTGGGTGAGTCTGCATCGGTTCTGATGAAAAGCTACTAGTTTGGGCCCAAAAATACTGAAATTGACAGAAACACATGAAAATGCATGTACGGCGTGCGCCGTGACCCTGCCAGCGCAGCCGAGCCTTTTGGGTGAGTCTGCATCGGTTCTGATGAAAAGCCACTAGTTTGGGCCCAATAACACTGAAATTGACAGAAACACATGAAAATGCATGTACGGCGTGCGCCGTGACCCTGCCAGCGCAGCCGAGCATTTTGGGTGACTCTGCATCGGTTCTGATGAAAAGCCACTAGTTTGGGCCCAATAACACTGAAATGGACAGAAACACATGAAAATACATGTACGGCGTGCGCCGTGACCCTGCCAGCGCAACCGAGCCTTTTGGGTGAGTCTGCATCGGTTCTGATGAAAAGCCACTAGTTTGGGCCCAATAACACTGAAATTGACAGAAACACATGAAAATGCATGTACGGCGTGCGCCGTGACCCTGCCAGCGCAGCCGAGCCTTTTGGGTGAGTCTGCATCGGTTCTGATGAAAAGCCACTAGTTTGGGCCCAATAACACTGAAATTGACAGAAACACATGAAAATACATGTACGGTGTGCGCCGTGACCCTGCCAGCGCAGCCGAGCCTTTTGGGTGAGTCTGCATCGGTTCTGATGAAAAGCGACTGGTTTGGGCCCAATAACACTGAAATTGACAGAAACACATGAAAATGCATGTGCGGCGTGCGCCGTGACCCTGCGCAGCCGAGCTTTTGGGGTGAGTCTGCATTGGTTCTGATGAAAAGCCACTAGTTTGGGCCCAATAACAATGAAATTGACAGAAACACATGAAAATGCATGTACGGTGTGCGCTGTGACCTTGCCAGCGCAGCCGAGCCTTTAGGGTGAGTCTGCATCGGTTCTGATGAAAAGCCACTAGTTTGGGCCCAATAACACTGAAATTGACAGAAACACATGAAAGTGTATGTACGGCGTGCGCCGTGACAATGCCAGCGCAGCCGAGCCTTTAGGGTGAGTCTGCATCGGTTCTGATGAAAAGCCACTAGTTTGGGCCCAATAACACTGAAATTGACAGAAACACATGAAAGTGTATGTACGGCGTGCGCCGTGACCCTGCCAGCACAGCCGAGCCTTTTGGGTGAGTCTGCATCGGTTCTGATGAAAAGCGACTGGTTTGGGCCCAATAACACTGAAATTGACAGAAACACATGAAAATGCATGTACGGCGTGCGCCGTGACCCTACCAGCGCAGCCGAGCCTTTGGGGTGAGTCTGCATCGGTTCTGATGAAAAGCCACTAGTTTGGGCCCAATAACACTGAAATGGACAGAAACACATGAAAATACATGTACGGCGTGCGCCGTGACCCTGCCAGTGCAGCCGAGCCTTTTGGGTGAGTCTGCATCGGTTCTGATGAAAAGCCACTAGTTTGGGCCCAATAACACTGAAATTGACAGAAACACATGAAAATGCATGTACGGCGTGCGCCGTGACCCTGCCAGCGCAGCCGAGCCTTTTGGGTGAGTCTGCATCGGTTCTGATGAAAAGCGACTGGTTTGGGCCCAATAACACTGAAATTGACAGAAACACATGAAAATGCATGTACGGCGTGCGCCGTGACCCTACCAGCGCAGCCGAGCCTTTTGGGTGAGTCTGCATCGGTTCTGATGAAAAGCCACTAGTTTGGGCCCAATAACACTGAAATGGACAGAAACACATGAAAATACATGTACGGCGTGCGCCGTGACCCTGCCAGCGCAGCCGAGCCTTTTGGGTGAGTCTGCATCGGTTCTGATGAAAAGCCACTAGTTTGGGCCCAATAACACTGAAATTGACAGAAACACATGAAAATGCATGTACGGCGTGCGCCGTGACCCTGCCAGCGCAGCCGAGCGTTTTGGGTGAGTCTGCATCGGTTCTGATGAAAAGCGACTGGTTTGGGCCCAATAACACTGAAATTGACAGAAACACATGAAAATGCATGTACGGCGTGCGCCGTGACCCTACCAGCGCAGCCGAGCCTTTGGGGTGAGTCTGCATCGGTTCTGATGAAAAGCCACTAGTTTGGGCCCAATAACACTGAAATGGACAGAAACACATGAAAATACATGTACGGCGTGCGCCGTGACCCTGCCAGTGCAGCCGAGCCTTTTGGGTGAGTCTGCATCGGTTCTGATGAAAAGCCACTAGTTTGGGCCCAATAACACTGAAATTGACAGAAACACATGAAAATGCATGTACGGCGTGCGCCGTGACCCTGCCAGCGCAGCCGAGCCTTTTGGGTGAGTCTGCATCGGTTCTGATGAAAAGCCACTAGTTTGGGCCCAATAACACTGAAATTGACAGAAACACATGAAAATGCATGTACGGTGTGCGCCGTGACCCTGCCAGCGCAGCCGAGCCTTTTGGGTGAGTCTGCATCGGTTCTGATGAAAAGCTACTAGTTTGGGCCCAAAAATACTGAAATTGACAGAAACACATGAAAATGCATGTACGGCGTGCGCCGTGACCCTGCCAGCGCAGCCGAGCCTTTTGGGTGAGTCTGCATCGGTTCTGATGAAAAGCCACTAGTTTGGGCCCAATAACACTGAAATTGACAGAAACACATGAAAATGCATGTACGGCGTGCGCCGTGACCCTGCCAGCGCAGCCGAGCATTTTGGGTGACTCTGCATCGGTTCTGATGAAAAGCCACTAGTTTGGGCCCAATAACACTGAAATGGACAGAAACACATGAAAATACATGTACGGCGTGCGCCGTGACCCTGCCAGCGCAACCGAGCCTTTTGGGTGAGTCTGCATCGGTTCTGATGAAAAGCCAGTAGTTTGGGCCCAATAACACTGAAATTGACAGAAACACATGAAAATGCATGTACGGCGTGCGCCGTGACCCTGCCAGCGCAGCCGAGCCTTTTGGGTGCGTCTGCATCGGTTCTGATGAAAAGCCACTAGTTTGGGCCCAATAACACTGAAATAGACAGAAACACATGAAAATACATGTACGGTGTGCGCCGTGACCCTGCCAGCGCAGCCGAGCCTTTTGGGTGAGTCTGCATCGGTTCTGATGAAAAGCCACTAGTTTGGGCCCAATAACACTGAAATTGACAGAAACACATGAAAGTGTATGTACGGCGTGCGCCGTGACAATGCCAGCGCAGCCGAGCCTTTAGGGTGAGTCTGTATCGGTTCTGATGAAAAGCCACTAGTTTGGGCCCAATAACACTGAAATTGACAGAAACACATGAAAGTGTATGTACGGCGTGCGCCGTGACCCTGCCAGCACAGCCGAGCCTTTTGGGTGAGTCTGCATCGGTTCTGATGAAAAGCCACTAGTTTGGGCCCAAAAATACTGAAATTGACAGAAACACATGAAAATGCATGTACGGCGTGCGCCGTGACCCTGCCAGCGCAGCCGAGCCTTTTGGGTGAGTCTGCATCGGTTCTGATGAAAAGCCACTAGTTTGGGCCCAATAACACTGAAATTGACAGAAACACATGAAAATGCATGTACGGCGTGCGCCGTGACCCTGCCAGCGCAGCCGAGCCTTTTGGGTGAGTCTGCATCGGTTCTGATGAAAAGCAACCAGTTTGGGACCAATAACACTGAAATTGACAGAAACACATGAAAATACATGTACGGTGTGCGCCGTGACCCTGCCAGCGCAGCCGAGCCTTTTGGGTGAGTCTGCATCGGTTCTGATGAAAAGCGACTGGTTTGGGCCCAATAACACTGAAATTGACAGAAACACATGAAAATGCATGTACGGCGTGCGCCGTGACCCTGCGCAGCCGAGCCTTTGGGGTGAGTCTGCATTGGTTCTGATGAAAAGCCACTAGTTTGGGCCCAATAACAATGAAATTGACAGAAACACATGAAAATGCATGTACGGTGTGCGCTGTGACCTTGCCAGCGCAGCCGAGCCTTTAGGGTGAGTCTGCATCGGTTCTGATGAAAAGCCACTAGTTTGGGCCCAATAACACTGAAATTGACAGAAACACATGAAAGTGTATGTACGGCGTGCGCCGTGACAATGCCAGCGCAGCCGAGCCTTTAGGGTGAGTCTGCATCGGTTCTGATGAAAAGCCACTAGTTTGGGCCCAATAACACTGAAATTGACAGAAACACATGAAAGTGTATGTACGGCGTGCGCCGTGACCCTGCCAGCACAGCCGAGCCTTTTGGGTGAGTCTGCATCGGTTCTGATGAAAAGCGACTGGTTTGGGCCCAATAACACTGAAATTGACAGAAACACATGAAAATGCATGTACGGCGTGCGCCGTGACCCTACCAGCGCAGCCGAGCCTTTGGGGTGAGTCTGCATCGGTTCTGATGAAAAGCCACTAGTTTGGGCCCAATAACACTGAAATGGACAGAAACACATGAAAATACATGTACGGCGTGCGCCGTGACCCTGCCAGCGCAGCCGAGCCTTTTGGGTGAGTCTGCATCGGTTCTGATGAAAAGCCACTAGTTTGGGCCCAATAACACTGAAATTGACAGAAACACATGAAAGTGTATGTACGGCGTGCGCCGTGACAATGCCAGCGCAGCCGAGCCTTTAGGGTGAGTCTGCATCGGTTCTGATGAAAAGCCACTAGTTTGGGCCCAATAACACTGAAATTGACAGAAACACATGAAAGTGTATGTACGGCGTGCGCCGTGACCCTGCCTGCACAGCCGAGCCTTTTGGGTGAGTCTGCATCGGTTCTGATGAAAAGCCACTAGTTTGGGCCCAAAAATACTGAAATTGACAGAAACACATGAAAATGCATGTACGGCGTGCGCCGTGACCCTGCCAGCGCAGCCGAGCCTTTTGGGTGAGTCTGCATCGGTTCTGATGAAAAGCCACTAGTTTGGGCCCAATAACACTGAAATTGAAAGAAACACATGAAAATGCATGTACGGCGTGCGCCGTGACCCTGCCAGCGCAGCCGAGCCTTTTGGGTGAGTCTGCATCGGTTCTGATGAAAAGCCACTAGTTTGGGCCCAATAACACTGAAATTGACAGAAACACATGAAAATACATGTACGGTGTGCGCCGTGACCCTGCCAGCGCAGCCGAGCCTTTTGGGTGAGTCTGCATCGGTTCTGATGAAAAGCGACTGGTTTGGGCCCAATAACACTGAAATGGACAGAAACACATGAAAATACATGTACGGCGTGCGCCGTGACCCTGCCAGCGCAGCCGAGCCTTTTGGGTGAGTCTGCATCGGTTCTGATGAAAAGCCACTAGTTTGGGCCCAATAACACTGAAATTGACAGAAACACATGAAAATGCATGTACGGCGTGCGCCGTGACCCTGCCAGCGCAGCCGAGCCTTTTGGGTGAGTCTGCATCGGTTCTGATGAAAAGCCACTAGTTTGGGCCCAAAAACACTGAAATTGACAGAAACACATGAAAATGCATGTACGGTGTGCGCCGTGACCCTGCGCAGCCGAGCCTTTGGGGTGAGTCTGCATCGGTTCTGATGAAAAGCCACTAGTTTGGGCCCAATAACACTGAAATTGACAGAAACACATGAAAATGCATGTACGGTGTGCGCCGTGACCCTGCCAGCGCAGCCGAGCCTTTTGGGTGAGTCTGCATCGGTTCTGATGAAAAGCCACTAGTTTGGGCCCAATAACACTGAAATTGACAGAAACACATGAAAATGCATGTACGGCATGCGCCGTAACCCTGCGCAGCCGAGCCTTTGGGGTGAGTCTGCATCGGTTCTGATGAAAAGCCACTAGTTTGGGCCCAATAACACTGAAATTGACAGAAACACATGAAAATGCATGTACGGCGTGCGCCGTGACCCTGCCAGCGCAGCCGAGCCTTTTGGGTGAGTCTGCATCGGTTCTGATGAAAAGCCACTAGTTTGGGCCCAATAACAATGAAATTGACAGAAACACATGAAAATGCATGTACGGTGTGCGCTGTGACCTTGCCAGCGCAGCCGAGCCTTTAGGGTGAGTCTGCATCGGTTCTGATGAAAAGCCACTAGTTTGGGCCCAATAACACTGAAATTGACAGAAACACATGAAAGTGTATGTACGGCGTGCGCCGTGACAATGCCAGCGCAGCCGAGCCTTTAGGGTGAGTCTGCATCGGTTCTGATGAAAAGCCACTAGTTTGGGCCCAATAACACTGAAATTGACAGAAACACATGAAAGTGTATGTACGGCGTGCGCCGTGACCCTGCCAGCACAGCCGAGCCTTTTGGGTGAGTCTGCATCGGTTCTGATGAAAAGCGACTGGTTTGGGCCCAATAACACTGAAATTGACAGAAACACATGAAAATGCATGTACGGCGTGCGCCGTGACCCTACCAGCGCAGCCGAGCCTTTGGGGTGAGTCTGCATCGGTTCTGATGAAAAGCCACTAGTTTGGGCCCAATAACACTGAAATGGACAGAAACACATGAAAATACATGTACGGCGTGCGCCGTGACCCTGCCAGCGCAGCCGAGCCTTTTGGGTGAGTCTGCATCGGTTCTGATGAAAAGCCACTAGTTTGGGCCCAATAACACTGAAATTGACAGAAACACATGAAAGTGTATGTACGGCGTGCGCCGTGACAATGCCAGCGCAGCCGAGCCTTTAGGGTGAGTCTGCATCGGTTCTGATGAAAAGCCACTAGTTTGGGCCCAATAACACTGAAATTGACAGAAACACATGAAAGTGTATGTACGGCGTGCGCCGTGACCCTGCCTGCACAGCCGAGCCTTTTGGGTGAGTCTGCATCGGTTCTGATGAAAAGCCACTAGTTTGGGCCCAAAAATACTGAAATTGACAGAAACACATGAAAATGCATGTACGGCGTGCGCCGTGACCCTGCCAGCGCAGCCGAGCCTTTTGGGTGAGTCTGCATCGGTTCTGATGAAAAGCCACTAGTTTGGGCCCAATAACACTGAAATTGAAAGAAACACATGAAAATGCATGTACGGCGTGCGCCGTGACCCTGCCAGCGCAGCCGAGCCTTTTGGGTGAGTCTGCATCGGTTCTGATGAAAAGCCACTAGTTTGGGCCCAATAACAATGAAATTGACAGAAACACATGAAAATACATGTACGGTGTGCGCCGTGACCCTGCCAGCGCAGCCGAGCCTTTTGGGTGAGTCTGCATCGGTTCTGATGAAAAGCGACTGGTTTGGGCCCAATAACACTGAAATGGACAGAAACACATGAAAATACATGTACGGCGTGCGCCGTGACCCTGCCAGCGCAGCCGAGCCTTTTGGGTGAGTCTGCATCGGTTCTGATGAAAAGCCACTAGTTTGGGCCCAATAACACTGAAATTGACAGAAACACATGAAAATGCATGTACGGCGTGCGCCGTGACCCTGCCAGCGCAGCCGAGCCTTTTGGGTGAGTCTGCATCGGTTCTGATGAAAAGCCACTAGTTTGGGCCCAAAAACACTGAAATTGACAGAAACACATGAAAATGCATGTACGGCATGCGCCGTAACCCTGCGCAGCCGAGCCTTTGGGGTGAGTCTGCATCGGTTCTGATGAAAAGCCACTAGTTTGGGCCCAATAACACTGAAATTGACAGAAACACATGAAAATGCATGTACGGCGTGCGCCGTGACCCTGCCAGCGCAGCCGAGCCTTTTGGGTGAGTCTGCATCGGTTCTGATGAAAAGCCACTAGTTTGGGCCCAATAACAATGAAATTGACAGAAACACATGAAAATGCATGTACGGTGTGCGCTGTGACCTTGCCAGCGCAGCCGAGCCTTTAGGGTGAGTCTGCATCGGTTCTGATGAAAAGCCACTAGTTTGGGCCCAATAACACTGAAATTGACAGAAACACATGAAAGTGTATGTACGGCGTGCGCCGTGACAATGCCAGCGCAGCCGAGCCTTTAGGGTGAGTCTGCATCGGTTCTGATGAAAAGCCACTAGTTTGGGCCCAATAACACTGAAATTGACAGAAACACATGAAAGTGTATGTACGGCGTGCGCCGTGACCCTGCCAGCACAGCCGAGCCTTTTGGGTGAGTCTGCATCGGTTCTGATGAAAAGCGACTGGTTTGGGCCCAATAACACTGAAATTGACAGAAACACATGAAAATGCATGTACGGCGTGCGCCGTGACCCTACCAGCGCAGCCGAGCCTTTGGGGTGAGTCTGCATCGGTTCTGATGAAAAGCCACTAGTTTGGGCCCAATAACACTGAAATGGACAGAAACACATGAAAATACATGTACGGCGTGCGCCGTGACCCTGCCAGCGCAGCCGAGCCTTTTGGGTGAGTCTGCATCGGTTCTGATGAAAAGCCACTAGTTTGGGCCCAATAACACTGAAATTGACAGAAACACATGAAAGTGTATGTACGGCGTGCGCCGTGACAATGCCAGCGCAGCCGAGCCTTTAGGGTGAGTCTGCATCGGTTCTGATGAAAAGCCACTAGTTTGGGCCCAATAACACTGAAATTGACAGAAACACATGAAAGTGTATGTACGGCGTGCGCCGTGACCCTGCCTGCACAGCCGAGCCTTTTGGGTGAGTCTGCATCGGTTCTGATGAAAAGCCACTAGTTTGGGCCCAAAAATACTGAAATTGACAGAAACACATGAAAATGCATGTACGGCGTGCGCCGTGACCCTGCCAGCGCAGCCGAGCCTTTTGGGTGAGTCTGCATCGGTTCTGATGAAAAGCCACTAGTTTGGGCCCAATAACACTGAAATTGAAAGAAACACATGAAAATGCATGTACGGCGTGCGCCGTGACCCTGCCAGCGCAGCCGAGCCTTTTGGATGAGTCTGCATCGGTTCTGATGAAAAGCCACTAGTTTGGGCCCAATAACACTGAAATTGACAGAAACACATGAAAATACATGTACGGTGTGCGCCGTGACCCTGCCAGCGCAGCCGAGCCTTTTGGGTGAGTCTGCATCGGTTCTGATGAAAAGCGACTGGTTTGGGCCCAATAACACTGAAATGGACAGAAACACATGAAAATACATGTACGGCGTGCGCCGTGACCCTGCCAGCGCAGCCGAGCCTTTTGGGTGAGTCTGCATCGGTTCTGATGAAAAGCCACTAGTTTGGGCCCAATAACACTGAAATTGACAGAAACACATGAAAATGCATGTACGGCGTGCGCCGTGACCCTGCCAGCGCAGCCGAGCCTTTTGGGTGAGTCTGCATCGGTTCTGATGAAAAGCCACTAGTTTGGGCCCAAAAACACTGAAATTGACAGAAACACATGAAAATGCATGTACGGTGTGCGCCGTGACCCTGCGCAGCCGAGCCTTTGGGGTGAGTCTGCATCGGTTCTGATGAAAAGCCACTAGTTTGGGCCCAATAACACTGAAATTGACAGAAACACATGAAAATGCATGTACGGTGTGCGCCGTGACCCTGCCAGCGCAGCCGAGCCTTTTGGGTGAGTCTGCATCGGTTCTGATGAAAAGCCACTAGTTTGGGCCCAATAACACTGAAATTGACAGAAACACATGAAAATGCATGTACGGCATGCGCCGTAACCCTGCGCAGCCGAGCCTTTGGGGTGAGTCTGCATCGGTTCTGATGAAAAGCCACTAGTTTGGGCCCAATAACACTGAAATTGACAGAAACACATGAAAATGCATGTACGGCGTGCGCCGTGACCCTGCCAGCGCAGCCGAGCCTTTTGGGTGAGTCTGCATCGGTTCTGATGAAAAGCCACTAGTTTGGGCCCAATAACACTGAAATTGACAGAAACACATGAAAATGCATGTACGGCGTGCGCCGTGACCCTGCCAGCGCAGCCGAGCCTTTTGGGTGAGTCTGCATCGGTTCTGATGAAAAGCCACTAGTTTGGGCCCAATAACACTGAAATAGACAGAAACACATGAAAATACATGTACGGTGTGCGCCGTGACCCTGCCAGCGCAGCCGAGCCTTTTGGGTGAGTCTGCATTGGTTCTGATGAAAAGCCACTAGTTTGGGCCCAATAACACTGAAATTGACAGAAACACATGAAAGTGTATGTACGGCGTGCGCCGTGACAATGCCAGCGCAGCCGAGCCTTTAGGGTGAGTCTGTATCGGTTCTGATGAAAAGCCACTAGTTTGGGCCCAATAACACTGAAATTGACAGAAACACATGAAAGTGTATGTACGGCGTGCGCCGTGACCCTGCCAGCACAGCCGAGCCTTTTGGGTGAGTCTGCATCGGTTCTGATGAAAAGCCACTAGTTTGGGCCCAAAAATACTGAAATTGACAGAAACACATGAAAATGCATGTACGGCGTGCGCCGTGACCCTGCCAGCGCAGCCGAGCCTTTTGGGTGAGTCTGCATCGGTTCTGATGAAAAGCCACTAGTTTGGGCCCAATAACACTGAAATTGACAGAAACACATGAAAATGCATGTACGGCGTGCGCCGTGACCCTGCCAGCGCAGCCGAGCCTTTTGGGTGAGTCTGCATCGGTTCTGATGAAAAGCGACTGGTTTGGGCCCAATAACACTGAAATTGACAGAAACACATGAAAATGCATGTACGGCGTGCGCCGTGACCCTGCGCAGCCGAGCCTTTGGGGTGAGTCTGCATTGGTTCTGATGAAAAGCCACTAGTTTGGGCCCAATAACACTGAAATTGAAAGAAACACATGAAAATGCATGTACGGCGTGCGCCGTGACCCTGCCAGCGCAGCCGAGCCTTTTGGGTGAGTCTGCATCGGTTCTGATGAAAAGCCACTAGTTTGGGCCCAATAACACTGAAATTGACAGAAACACATGAAAATACATGTACGGTGTGCGCCGTGACCCTGCCAGCGCAGCCGAGCCTTTTGGGTGAGTCTGCATCGGTTCTGATGAAAAGCGACTGGTTTGGGCCCAATAACACTGAAATGGACAGAAACACATGAAAATACATGTACGGCGTGCGCCGTGACCCTGCCAGCGCAGCCGAGCCTTTTGGGTGAGTCTGCATCGGTTCTGATGAAAAGCCACTAGTTTGGGCCCAATAACACTGAAATTGACAGAAACACATGAAAATGCATGTACGGCGTGCGCCGTGACCCTGCCAGCGCAGCCGAGCCTTTTGGGTGAGTCTGCATCGGTTCTGATGAAAAGCCACTAGTTTGGGCCCAAAAACACTGAAATTGACAGAAACACATGAAAATGCATGTACGGCATGCGCCGTAACCCTGCGCAGCCGAGCCTTTGGGGTGAGTCTGCATCGGTTCTGATGAAAAGCCACTAGTTTGGGCCCAATAACACTGAAATTGACAGAAACACATGAAAATGCATGTACGGCGTGCGCCGTGACCCTGCCAGCGCAGCCGAGCCTTTTGGGTGAGTCTGCATCGGTTCTGATGAAAAGCCACTAGTTTGGGCCCAATAACAATGAAATTGACAGAAACACATGAAAATGCATGTACGGTGTGCGCTGTGACCTTGCCAGCGCAGCCGAGCCTTTAGGGTGAGTCTGCATCGGTTCTGATGAAAAGCCACTAGTTTGGGCCCAATAACACTGAAATTGACAGAAACACATGAAAGTGTATGTACGGCGTGCGCCGTGACAATGCCAGCGCAGCCGAGCCTTTAGGGTGAGTCTGTATCGGTTCTGATGAAAAGCCACTAGTTTGGGCCCAATAACACTGAAATTGACAGAAACACATGAAAGTGTATGTACGGCGTGCGCCGTGACAATGCCAGCGCAGCCGAGCCTTTAGGGTGAGTCTGTATCGGTTCTGATGAAAAGCCACTAGTTTGGGCCCAATAACACTGAAATTGACAGAAACACATGAAAGTGTATGTACGGCGTGCGCCGTGACCCTGCCAGCACAGCCGAGCCTTTTGGGTGAGTCTGCATCGGTTCTGATGAAAAGCCACTAGTTTGGGCCCAAAAATACTGAAATTGACAGAAACACATGAAAATGCATGTACGGCGTGCGCCGTGACCCTGCCAGCGCAGCCGAGCCTTTTGGGTGAGTCTGCATCGGTTCTGATGAAAAGCCACTAGTTTGGGCCCAATAACACTGAAATTGACAGAAACACATGAAAATGCATGTACGGCGTGCGCCGTGACCCTGCCAGCGCAGCCGAGCCTTTTGGGTGAGTCTGCATCGGTTCTGATGAAAAGCCAGTAGTTTGGGCCCAATAACACTGAAATTGACAGAAACACATGAAAATACATGTACGGTGTGCGCCGTGACCCTGCCAGCGCAGCCGAGCCTTTTGGGTGAGTCTGCATCGGTTCTGATGAAAAGCGACTGGTTTGGGCCCAATAACACTGAAATTGACAGAAACACATGAAAATGCATGTACGGCGTGCGCCGTGACCCTGCGCAGCCGAGCCTTTGGGGTGAGTCTGCATTGGTTCTGATGAAAAGCCACTAGTTTGGGCCCAATAACAATGAAATTGACAGAAACAAATGAAAATGCATGTACGGTGTGCGCTGTGACCTTGCCAGCGCAGCCGAGCCTTTAGGGTGAGTCTGCATCGGTTCTGATGAAAAGCCACTAGTTTGGGCCCAATAACACTGAAATTGACAGAAACACATGAAAGTGTATGTACGGCGTGCGCCGTGACAATGCCAGCGCAGCCGAGCCTTTAGGGTGAGTCTGCATCGGTTCTGATGAAAAGCCACTAGTTTGGGCCCAATAACACTGAAATTGACAGAAACACATGAAAGTGTATGTACGGCGTGCGCCGTGACCCTGCCAGCGCAGCCGAGCCTTTTGGGTGAGTCTGCATCGGTTCTGATGAAAAGCCACTAGTTTGGACCCAAAAACACTGAAATGGACAGAAACACATGAAAATGCATGTACGGTGTGCGCCGTGACCCTGCCAGCGCAGCCGAGCCTTTTGGGTGAGTCTGCATCGGTTATGATGAAAAGCCACTAGTTTGGGCCCAATAACACTGAAATTGACAGAAACACATGAAAATGCATGTACGGCGTGCGCCGTGACCCTGCCAGCGCAGCCGAGCGTTTTGGGTGAGTCTGCATCGGTTCTGATGAAAAGCCACTAGTTTGGGCCCAATAACACTGAAATTGACAGAAACACATGAAAATGCATGTACGGTGTGCGCCGTGACCCTGCCAGCGCAGCCGAGCGTTTTGGGTGAGTCTGCATCGGTTCTGATGAAAAGCCACTAGTTTGGGCCCAATAACACTGAAATGGACAGAAACACATGAAAATACATGTACGGCGTGCGCCGTGACCCTGCCAGCGCAGCCGAGCCTTTTGGGTGAGTCTGCATCGGTTCTGATGAAAAGCCACTAGTTTGGGCCCAATAACACTGAAATGGACAGAAACACATGAAAATACATGTACGGCGTGCGCCGTGACCCTGCCAGCGCAGCCGAGCCTTTTGGGTGAGTCTGCATCGGTTCTGATGAAAAGCCACTAGTTTGGGCCCAATAACACTGAAATTGACAGAAACACATGAAAATGCATGTACGGCGTGCGCCCTGACCCTGCCAGCGCAGCCGAGCCTTTTGGGTGAGTCTGCATCGGTTCTGATGAAAAGCTACTAGTTTGGGCCCAAAAACACTGAAATTGACAGAAACACATGAAAATGCATGTACGGCGTGCGCCGTGACCCTGCCAGCGCAGCCGAGCCTTTTGGGTGAGTCTGCATCGGTTCTGATGAAAAGCGACTGGTTTGGGCCCAATAACACTGAAATTGACAGAAACACATGAAAATGCATGTACGGCGTGCGCCGTGACCCTACCAGCGCAGCCGAGCCTTTTGGGTGAGTCTGCATCGGTTCTGATGAAAAGCCACTAGTTTGGGCCCAATAACACTGAAATTGACAGAAACACATGAAAATGCATGTACGGCATGCGCCGTAACCCTGCGCAGCCGAGCCTTTGGGGTGAGTCTGCATCGGTTCTGATGAAAAGCCACTAGTTTGGGCCCAATAACACTGAAATTGACAGAAACACATGAAAATACATGTACGGTGTGCGCCGTGACCCTGCCAGCGCAGCCGAGCCTTTTGGGTGAGTCTGCATCGGTTCTGATGAAAAGCCACTAGTTTGGGCCCAATAACACTGAAATGGACAGAAACACATGAAAATGCATGTACGGCGTGCGCCGTGACCCTGCCTGCGCAGACGAGCCTTTTGGGTGAGTCTGCATCGGTTCTGATGAAAAGCCACTAGTTTGGGCCCAAAAATACTGAAATTGACAGAAACACATGAAAATGCATGTACGGCGTGCGCCGTGACCCTGCCAGCGCAGCCGAGCCTTTTGGGTGAGTCTGCATCGGTTCTGATGAAAAGCCACTAGTTTGGGCCCAATAACACTGAAATTGACAGAAACACATGAAAATGCATGTACGGCGTGCGCCGTGACCCTGCCAGCGCAGCCGAGCCTTTTGGGTCAGTCTGCATCGGTTCTGATGAAAAGCGACTGGTTTGGGCCCAATAACACTGAAATTGACAGAAACATATGAAAATGCATGTACGGCGTGCGCCGTGACCCTACCAGCGCAGCCGAGCCTTTTGGGTGAGTCTGCATCGGTTCTGATGAAAAGCCACTAGTTTGGGCCCAATAACACTGAAATTGACAGAAACACATGAAAATGCATGTACGGCATGCGCCGTAACCCTGCGCAGCCGAGCCTTTGGGGTGAGTCTGCATCGGTTCTGATGAAAAGCCACTAGTTTGGGCCCAATAACACTGAAATTGACAGAAACACATGAAAATGCATGTACGGCGTGCGCCGTGACCCTGCCAGCGCAGCCGAGCCTTTTGGGTGAGTCTGCATCGGTTCTGATGAAAAGCCACTAGTTTGGGCCCAATAACACTGAAATTGACAGAAACACATGAAAATGCATGTACGGCGTGCGCCGTGACCCTGCCTGCGCAGACGAGCCTTTTGGGTGAGTCTGCATCGGTTCTGATGAAAAGCCACTAGTTTGGGCCCAATAACACTGAAATTGACAGAAACACATGAAAATGCATGTACGGTGTGCGCCGTGACCCTGCCAGCGCAGCCGAGCCTTTTGGGTGAGTCTGCATCGGTTCTGATGAAAAGCCACTAGTTTGGGCCCAAAAATACTGAAATTGACAGAAACACATGAAAATGCATGTACGGTGTGCGCCGTGACCCTGCCAGCGCAGCCGAGCCTTTTGGGTGAGTCTGCATCGGTTCTGATGAAAAGCCACTAGTTTGGGCCCAAAAATACTGAAATTGACAGAAACACATGAAAATGCATTTACGGCGTGCGCCGTGACCCTGCCAGCGCAGCCGAGCCTTTTGGGTGAATCTGCATCGGTTCTGATGAAAAGCCACTAGTTTGGGCCCAATAACACTGAAATTGACAGAAACACATGAAAATGCATGTACGGCGTGCGCCGTGACCCTGCCAGCGCAGCCGAGCCTTTTGGGTGAGTCTGCATCGGTTCTGATGAAAAGCGACTGGTTTGGGCCCAATAACACTGAAATTGACAGAAACATATGAAAATGCATGTACGGCGTGCGCCGTGACCCTACCAGCGCAGCCGAGCCTTTTGGGTGAGTCTGCATCGGTTCTGATGAAAAGCCACTAGTTTGGGCCCAATAACACTGAAATTGACAGAAACACATGAAAATGCATGTACGGCATGCGCCGTAACCCTGCGCAGCCGAGCCTTTGGGGTGAGTCTGCATCGGTTCTGATGAAAAGCCACTAGTTTGGGCCCAATAACACTGAAATTGACAGAAACATATGAAAATGCATGTACGGCGTGCGCCGTGACCCTGCCAGCGCAGCCGAGCCTTTTGGGTGAGTCTGCATCGGTTCTGATGAAAAGCTACTAGTTTGGGCCCAAAAATACTGAAATTGACAGAAACACATGAAAATGCATGTACGGCGTGCGCCGTGACCCTGCCAGCGCAGCCGAGCCTTTTGGGTGAGTCTGCATCGGTTCTGATGAAAAGCCACTAGTTTGGGCCCAATAACACTGAAATTGACAGAAACACATGAAAATGCATGTACGGCGTGCGCCGTGACCCTGCCAGCGCAGCCGAGCATTTTGGGTGACTCTGCATCGGTTCTGATGAAAAGCCACTAGTTTGGGCCCAATAACATTGAAATGGACAGAAACACATGAAAATACATGTACGGCGTGCGCCGTGACCCTGCCAGCGCAGCCGAGCCTTTTGGGTGAGTCTGCATCGGTTCTGATGAAAAGCCACTAGTTTGGGCCCAATAACACTGAAATTGACAGAAACACATGAAAATGCATGTACGGCGTGCGCCGTGACCCTGCCAGCGCAGCCGAGCCTTTTGGGTGAGTCTGCATCGGTTCTGATGAAAAGCCACTAGTTTGGGCCCAATAACACTGAAATTGACAGAAACACATGAAAATACATGTACGGTGTGCGCCGTGACCCTGCCAGCGCAGCCGAGCCTTTTGGGTGAGTCTGCATCGGTTCTGATGAAAAGCCACTAGTTTGGGCCCAATAACACTGAAATTGACAGAAACACATAAAAGTGTATGTACGGCGTGCGCCGTGACAATGCCAGCGCAGCCGAGCCTTTAGGGTGAGTCTGTATCGGTTCTGATGAAAAGCCACTAGTTTGGGCCCAATAACACTGAAATTGACAGAAACACATGAAAGTGTATGTACGGCGTGCGCCGTGACCCTGCCAGCACAGCCGAGCCTTTTGGGTGAGTCTGCATCGGTTCTGATGAAAAGCCACTAGTTTGGGCCCAAAAATACTGAAATTGACAGAAACACATGAAAATGCATGTACGGCGTGCGCCGTGACCCTGCCAGCGCAGCCGAGCCTTTTGGGTGAGTCTGCATCGGTTCTGATGAAAAGCCACTAGTTTGGGCCCAATAACACTGAAATTGACAGAAACACATGAAAGTGTATGTACGGCGTGCGCCGTGACCCTGCCAGCGCAGCCGAGCCTTTTGGGTGAGTCTGCATCGGTTCTGATGAAAAGCCACTAGTTTGGACCCAAAAACACTGAAATTGACAGAAACACATGAAAATGCATGTACGGTGTGCGCCGTGACCCTGCCAGCGCAGCCGAGCCTTTTGGGTGAGTCTGCATCGGTTCTGATGAAAAGCCACTAGTTTGGGCCCAATAACACTGAAATTGACAGAAACACATGAAAATGCATGTACGGCGTGCGCCGTGACCCTGCCAGCGCAGCCGAGCGTTTTGGGTGAGTCTGCATCGGTTCTGATAAAAAGCGACTGGTTTGGGCCCAATAACACTGAAATTGACAGAAACACATGAAAATGCATGTACGGCGTGCGCCGTGACCCTACCAGCGCAGCCGAGCCTTTGGGGTGAGTCTGCATCGGTTCTGATGAAAAGCCACTAGTTTGGGCCCAATAACACTGAAATGGACAGAAACACATGAAAATACATGTACGGCGTGCGCGGTGACCCTGCCAGTGCAGCCGAGCCTTTTGGGTGAGTCTGCATCGGTTCTGATGAAAAGCCACTAGTTTGGGCCCAATAACACTGAAATTGACAGAAACACATGAAAATGCATGTACGGTGTGCGCCGTGACCCTGCCAGCGCAGCCGAGCCTTTTGGGTGAGTCTCCATCGGTTATGATGAAAAGCTACTAGTTTGGGCCCAAAAATACTGAAATTGACAGAAACACATGAAAATGCATGTACGGCGTGCGCCGTGACCCTTCCAGCGCAGCCGAGCCTTTTGGGTGAGTCTGCATCGGTTCTGATGAAAAGCCACTAGTTTGGGCCCAATAACACTGAAATTGACAGAAACACATGAAAATGCATGTACGGCGTGCGCCGTGACCCTGCCAGCGCAGCCGAGCGTTTTGGGTGAGTCTGCATCGGTTCTGATGAAAAGCCACTAGTTTGGGCCCAATAACACTGATATGGACAGAAACACATGAAAATACATGTACGGCGTGCGCCGTGACCCTGCCAGCGCAGCCGAGCCTTTTGGGTGAGTCTGCATCGGTTCTGATGAAAAGCCAGTAGTTTGGGCCCAATAACACTGAAATTGACAGAAACACATGAAAATGCATGTACGGCGTGCGCCGTGACCCTGCCAGCGCAGCCGAGCCTTTTGGGTGAGTCTGCATCGGTTCTGATGAAAAGCCACTAGTTTGGGCCCAATAACACTGATATGGACAGAAACACATGAAAATACATGTACGGCGTGCGCCGTGACCCTGCCAGCGCAGCTGAGCCTTTTGGGTGAGTCTGCATCGGTTCTGATGAAAAGCCAGTAGTTTGGGCCCAATAACACTGAAATTGACAGAAACACATGAAAATGCATGTACGGCGTGCGCCGTGACCCTGCCAGCGCAGCCGAGCCTTTAGGGTGAGTCTGTATCGGTTCTGATGAAAAGCCACTAGTTTGGGCCCAAAAATACTGAAATTGACAGAAACACCTGAAAATGCATGTACGGTGTGCGCCGTGACCCTGCCAGCGCAGCCGAGCCTTTTGGGTGAGTCTGCATCGGTTCTGATGAAAAGCCAGTAGTTTGGGCCCAATAACACTGAAATTGACAGAAACACATGAAAATGCATGTACGGCGTGCGCCGTGACCCTGCCAGCGCAGCCGAGCCTTTAGGGTGAGTCTGTATCGGTTCTGATGAAAAGCCACTAGTTTGGGCCCAAAAATACTGAAATTGACAGAAACACCTGAAAATGCATGTACGGTGTGCGCCGTGACCCTGCCAGCGCAGCCGAGCCTTTTGGGTGAGTCTGCATCGGTTCTGATGAAAAGCCACTAGTTTGGGCCCAATAACACTGAAATTGACAGAAACACATGAAAATGCATGTACGGCGTGCGCCGTGACCCTGCGCAGCCGAGCCTTTGGGGTGAGTCTGCATTGGTTCTGATGAAAAGCCACTAGTTTGGGCCCAATAACAATGAAATTGACAGAAACACATGAAAATGCATGTACGGTGTGCGCTGTGACCTTGCCAGCGCAGCCGAGCCTTTAGGGTGAGTCTGCATCGGTTCTGATGAAAAGCCACTAGTTTGGGCCCAATAACACTGAAATTGACAGAAACACATGAAAGTGTATGTACGGCGTGCGCCGTGACCCTGCCAGCGCAGCCGAGCCTTTTGGGTGAGTCTGCATCGGTTCTGATGAAAAGCCACTAGTTTGGACCCAAAAACACTGAAATTGACAGAAACACATGAAAATGCATGTACGGTGTGCGCCGTGACCCTGCCAGCGCAGCCGAGCCTTTTGGGTGAGTCTGCATCGGTTATGATGAAAAGCCACTAGTTTGGGCCCAATAACACTGAAATTGACAGAAACACATGAAAATGCATGTACGGCGTGCGCCGTGACCCTGCCAGCGCAGCCGAGCGTTTTGGGTGAGTCTGCATCGGTTCTGATGAAAAGCGACTGGTTTGGGCCCAATAACACTGAAATTGACAGAAACACATGAAAATGCATGTACGGCGTGCGCCGTGACCCTACCAGCGCAGCCGAGCCTTTGGGGTGAGTCTGCATCGGTTCTGATGAAAAGCCACTAGTTTGGGCCCAATAACACTGAAATTGACAGAAACACATGAAAATGCATGTACGGTGTGCGCCGTGACCCTGCCAGCGCAGCCGAGCCTTTTGGGTGAGTCTCCATCGGTTCTGATGAAAAGCTACTAGTTTGGGCCCAAAAATACTGAAATTGACAGAAACACATGAAAATGCATGTACGGCGTGCGCCGTGACCCTTCCAGCGCAGCCGAGCCTTTTGGGTGAGTCTCCATCGGTTCTGATGAAAAGCCACTAGTTTGGGCCCAATAACACTGAAATTGACAGAAACACATGAAAATGCATGTACGGCGTGCGCCGTGACCCTGCCAGCGCAGCCGAGCGTTTTGGGTGAGTCTGCATCGGTTCTGATGAAAAGCCACTAGTTTGGGCCCAATAACACTGAAATGGACAGAAACACATGAAAATACATGTACGGCGTGCGCCGTGACCCTGCCAGCGCAGCCGAGCCTTTTGGGTGAGTCTGCATCGGTTCTGATGAAAAGCCACTAGTTTGGGCCCAATAACACTGAAATTGACAGAAACACATGAAAATGCATGTACGGCGTGCGCCGTGACCCTGCCAGCGCAGCCGAGCCTTTTGGGTGAGTCTGCATCGGTTCTGATGAAAAGCCACTAGTTTGGGCCCAATAACACTGAAATTGACAGAAACACATGAAAATGCATGTACGGAGTGCGCCCTGACCCTGCCAGCGCAGCCGAGCCTTTTGGGTGAGTCTGCATCGGTTCTGATGAAAAGCTACTAGTTTGGGCCCAAAAACACTGAAATTGACAGAAACACATGAAAATGCATGTACGGCGTGCGCCGTGACCCTGCCAGCGCAGCCGAGCCTTTTGGGTGAGTCTGCATCGGTTCTGATGAAAAGCGACTGGTTTGGGCCCAATAACACTGAAATTGACAGAAACACATGAAAATGCATGTACGGCGTGCGCCGTGACCCTACCAGCGCAGCCGAGCCTTTTGGGTGAGTCTGCATCGGTTCTGATGAAAAGCCAGTAGTTTGGGCCCAATAACACTGAAATTGACAGAAACACATGAAAATACATGTACGGCGTGCGCCGATACCCTGCCAGCGCAGCCGAGCCTTTTGGGTGAGTCTGCATCGGTTCTGATGAAAAGCCACTAGTTTGGGCCTAATAACACTTAAATGGACAGAAACACATGAAAATACATGTACGGCGTGCGCCGTGACCCTGCCAGCGCAGCCGAGCCTTTTGGGTGAGTCTGCATCGGTTCTGATGAAAAGCCACTAGTTTGGGCCCAATAACACTGAAATTGACAGAAACACATGAAAATGCATGTACGGCATGCGCCGTAACCCTGCGCAGCCGAGCCTTTGGGGTGAGTCTGCATCGGTTCTGATGAAAAGCCACTAGTTTGGGCCCAATAACACTGAAATTGACAGAAACACATGAAAATGCATGTACGGCATGCGCCGTAACCCTGCGCAGCCGAGCCTTTGGGGTGAGTCTGCATCGGTTCTGATGAAAAGCCACTAGTTTGGGCCCAATAACACTGAAATTGACAGAAACACATGAAAATACATGTACGGTGTGCGCCGTGACCCTGCCAGCGCAGCCGAGCCTTTTGGGTGAGTCTGCATCGGTTCTGATGAAAAGCCACTAGTTTGGGCCCAATAACACTGAAATTGACAGAAACACATGAAAATGCATGTACGGTGTGCGCTGTGACCTTGCCAGCGCAGCCGAGCCTTTAGGGTGAGTCTGCATCGGTTCTGATGAAAAGCCACTAGTTTGGGCCCAATAACACTGAAATTGACAGAAACACATGAAAGTGTATGTACGGCGTGCGCTGTGACAATGCCAGCGCAGCCGAGCCTTTAGGGTGAGTCTGCATCGGTTCTGATGAAAAGCCACTAGTTTGGGCCCAATAACCCTGAAATTGACAGAAACACATGAAAGTGTATGTACGGCGTGCGCCGTGACCCTGCCAGCGCAGCCGAGCCTTTTGGGTGAGTCTGCATCGGTTCTGATGAAAAGCCACTAGTTTGGACCCAAAAACACTGAAATTGACAGAAACACATGAAAATGCATGTACGGTGTGCGCCGTGACCCTGCCAGCGCAGCCGAGCCTTTTGGGTGAGTCTGCATCGGTTATGATGAAAAGCCACTAGTTTGGGCCCAATAACACTGAAATTGACAGAAACACATGAAAATGCATGTACGGCGTGCGCCGTGACCCTACCAGCGCAGCCGAGCCTTTGGGGTGAGTCTGCATCGGTTCTGATGAAAAGCCACTAGTTTGGGCCCAATAACACTGAAATTGACAGAAACACATGAAAGTTTATGTACGGCGTGCGCCGTGACAATGCCAGCGCAGCCGAGCCTTTAGGGTGAGTCTGCATCGGTTCTGATGAAAAGCCACTAGTTTGGGCCCAATAACACTGAAATTGACAGAAACACATGAAAGTGTATGTACGGCGTGCGCCGTGACCCTGCCAGCGCAGCCGAGCCTTTTGGGTGAGTCTGCATCGGTTCTGATGAAAAGCCACTAGTTTGGACCCAAAAACACTGAAATTGACAGAAACACATGAAAATGCATGTACGGTGTGCGCCGTGACCCTGCCAGCGCAGCCGAGCCTTTTGGGTGAGTCTGCATCGGTTATGATGAAAAGCCACTAGTTTGGGCCCAATAACACTGAAATTGACAGAAACACATGAAAATGCATGTACGGCATGCGCCGTGACCCTGCCAGCGCAGCCGAGCGTTTTGGGTGAGTCTGCATCGGTTCTGATGAAAAGCGACTGGTTTGGGCCCAATAACACTGAAATTGACAGAAACACATGAAAATGCATGTACGGCGTGCGCCGTGACCCTACCAGCGCAGCCGAGCCTTTGGGGTGAGTCTGCATCGGTTCTGATGAAAAGCCACTAGTTTGGGCCCAATAACACTGAAATGGACAGAAACACATGAAAATACATGTACGGCGTGCGCGGTGACCCTGCCAGTGCAGCCGAGCCTTTTGGGTGAGTCTGCATCGGTTCTGATGAAAAGCCACTAGTTTGGGCCCAATAACACTGAAATTGACAGAAACACATGAAAATGCATGTACGGTGTGCGCCGTGACCCTGCCAGCGCAGCCGAGCCTTTTGGGTGAGTCTGCATCGGTTCTGATGAAAAGCTACTAGTTTGGGCCCAAAAATACTGAAATTGACAGAAACACATGAAAATGCATGTACGGCGTGCGCCGTGACCCTTCCAGCGCAGCCGAGCCTTTTGGGTGAGTCTGCATTGGTTCTGATGAAAAGCTACTAGTTTGGGCCCAATAACACTGAAATTGACAGAAACACATGAAAATGCATGTACGGCGTGCGCCGTGACCCTGCGCAGCCGAGCCTTTGGGGTGAGTCTGCATTGGTTCTGATGAAAAGCCACTAGTTTGGGCCCAATAACAATGAAATTGACAGAAACACATGAAAATGCATGTACGGTGTGCGCTGTGACCTTGCCAGCGCAGCCGAGCCTTTAGGGTGAGTCTGCATCGGTTCTGATGAAAAGCCACTAGTTTGGGCCCAATAACACTGAAATTGACAGAAACACATGAAAGTGTATGTACGGCGTGCGCTGTGACAATGCCAGCGCAGCCGAGCCTTTAGGGTGAGTCTGCATCGGTTCTGATGAAAAGCCACTAGTTTGGGCCCAATAACACTGAAATTGACAGAAACACATGAAAGTGTATGTACGGCGTGCGCCGTGACCCTGCCAGCGCAGCCGAGCCTTTTGGGTGAGTCTGCATCGGTTCTGATGAAAAGCCACTAGTTTGGACCCAAAAACACTGAAATTGACAGAAACACATGAAAATGCATGTACGGTGTGCGCCGTGACCCTGCCAGCGCAGCCGAGCCTTTTGGGTGAGTCTGCATCGGTTATGATGAAAAGCCACTAGTTTGGGCCCAATAACACTGAAATTGACAGAAACACATGAAAATGCATGTACGGCGTGCGCCGTGACCCTGCCAGCGCAGCCGAGCGTTTTGGGTGAGTCTGCATCGGTTCTGATGAAAAGCGACTGGTTTGGGCCCAATAACACTGAAATTGACAGAAACACATGAAAATGCATGTACGGCGTGCGCCGTGACCCTACCAGCGCAGCCGAGCCTTTGGGGTGAGTCTGCATCGGTTCTGATGAAAAGCCACTAGTTTGGGCCCAATAACACTGAAATGGACAGAAACACATGAAAATACATGTACGGCGTGCGCCGTGACCCTGCCAGTGCAGCCGAGCCTTTTGGGTGAGTCTGCATCGGTTCTGATGAAAAGCCACTAGTTTGGGCCCAATAACACTGAAATTGACAGAAACACATGAAAATGCATGTACGGTGTGCGCCGTGACCCTGCCAGCGCAGCCGAGCCTTTTGGGTGAGTCTCCATCGGTTCTGATGAAAAGCTACTAGTTTGGGCCCAAAAATACTGAAATTGACAGAAACACATGAAAATGCATGTACGGCGTGCGCCGTGACCCTTCCAGCGCAGCCGAGCCTTTTGGGTGAGTCTCCATCGGTTCTGATGAAAAGCCACTAGTTTGGGCCCAATAACACTGAAATTGACAGAAACACATGAAAATGCATGTACGGCGTGCGCCGTGACCCTGCCAGCGCAGCCGAGCGTTTTGGGTGAGTCTGCATCGGTTCTGATGAAAAGCCACTAGTTTGGGCCCAATAACACTGATATGGACAGAAACACATGAAAATACATGTACGGCGTGCGCCGTGACCCTGCCAGCGCAGCCGAGCCTTTTGGGTGAGTCTGCATCGGTTCTGATGAAAAGCCACTAGTTTGGGCCCAATAACACTGAAATTGACAGAAACACATGAAAATGCATGTACGGCGTGCGCCGTGACCCTGCCAGCGCAGCCAAGCCTTTTGGGTGAGTCTGCATCGGTTCTGATGAAAAGCCACTAGTTTGGGCCCAATAACACTGAAATTGACAGAAACACATGAAAATGCATGTACGGTGTGCGCCCTGACCCTGCCAGCGCAGCCGAGCCTTTTGGGTGAGTCTGCATCGGTTCTGATGAAAAGCTACTAGTTTGGGCCCAAAAACACTGAAATTGACAGAAACACATGAAAATGCATGTACGGCGTGCGCCGTGACCCTGCCAGCGCAGCCGAGCCTTTTGGGTGAGTCTGCATCGGTTCTGATGAAAAGCGACTGGTTTGGGCCCAATAACACTGAAATTGACAGAAACACATGAAAATGCATGTACGGCGTGCGCCGTGACCCTACCAGCGCAGCCGAGCCTTTTGGGTGAGTCTGCATCGGTTCTGATGAAAAGCCAGTAGTTTGGGCCCAATAACACTGAAATTGACAGAAACACATGAAAATACATGTACGGCGTGCGCCGATACCCTGCCAGCGCAGCCGAGCCTTTTGGGTGAGTCTGCATCGGTTCTGATGAAAAGCCACTAGTTTGGGCCTAATAACACTTAAATGGACAGAAACACATGAAAATACATGTACGGCGTGCGCCGTGACCCTGCCAGCGCAGCCGAGCCTTTTGGGTGAGTCTGCATCGGTTCTGATGAAAAGCCACTAGTTTGGGCCCAATAACACTGAAATTGACAGAAACACATGAAAATGCATGTACGGCGTGCGCCGTGACCCTGCCAGCGCAGCCGAGCCTTTTGGGTGAGTCTGCATCGGTTCTGATGAAAAGCCACTAGTTTGGGCCCAAAAACACTGAAATTGACAGAAACACATGAAAATGCATGTACGGTGTGCGCCGTGACCCTGCGCAGCCGAGCCTTTGGGGTGAGTCTGCATCGGTTCTGATGAAAAGCCACTAGTTTGGGCCCAATAACACTGAAATTGACAGAAACACATGAAAATGCATGTACGGTGTGCGCCGTGACCCTGCCAGCGCAGCCGAGCCTTTTGGGTGAGTCTGCATCGGTTCTGATGAAAAGTCACTAGTTTGGGCCCAATAACACTGAAATTGACAGAAACACATGAAAATGCATGTACGGTGTGCGCCGTGACCCTGCCAGCGCAGCCGAGCCTTTTGGGTGAGTCTGCATCGGTTCTGATGAAAAGCCACTAGTTTGGGCCCAAAAATACTGAAATTGACAGAAACACATGAAAATGCATGTACGGCGTGCGCCGTGACCCTGCCAGCGCAGCCGAGCCTTTTGGGTGAGTCTGCATCGGTTCTGATGAAAAGCCACTAGTTTGGGCCCAATAACACTGAAATTGACAGAAACACATGAAAATGCATGTACGGCGTGCGCCGTGACCCTGCCAGCGCAGCCGAGCCTTTTGGGTGACTCTGCATCGGTTCTGATGAAAAGCGACTGGTTTGGGCCCAATAACACTGAAATTGACAGAAACACATGAAAATGCATGTACGGCGTGCGCCGTGACCCTACCAGCGCAGCCGAGCCTTTTGGGTGAGTCTGCATCGGTTCTGATGAAAAGCCACTAGTTTGGGCCCAATAACACTGAAATTGACAGAAACACATGAAAATGCATGTACGGCATGCGCCGTAACCCTGCGCAGCCGAGCCTTTGGGGTGAGTCTGCATCGGTTCTGATGAAAAGCCACTAGTTTGGGCCCAATAACACTGAAATTGACAGAAACACATGAAAATACATGTACGGTGTGCGCCGTGACCCTGCCAGCGCAGCCGAGCCTTTTGGGTGAGTCTGCATCGGTTCTGATGAAAAGCCACTAGTTTGGGCCCAATAACACTGAAATTGACAGAAACACATGAAAATGCATGTACGGTGTGCGCTGTGACCTTGCCAGCGCAGCCGAGCCTTTAGGGTGAGTCTGCATCGGTTCTGATGAAAAGCCACTAGTTTGGGCCCAATAACACTGAAATTGACAGAAACACATGAAAGTGTATGTACGGCGTGCGCTGTGACAATGCCAGCGCAGCCGAGCCTTTAGGGTGAGTCTGCATCGGTTCTGATGAAAAGCCACTAGTTTGGGCCCAATAACCCTGAAATTGACAGAAACACATGAAAGTGTATGTACGGCGTGCGCCGTGACCCTGCCAGCGCAGCCGAGCCTTTTGGGTGAGTCTGCATCGGTTCTGATGAAAAGCCACTAGTTTGGACCCAAAAACACTGAAATTGACAGAAACACATGAAAATGCATGTACGGTGTGCGCCGTGACCCTGCCAGCGCAGCCGAGCCTTTTGGGTGAGTCTGCATCGGTTATGATGAAAAGCCACTAGTTTGGGCCCAATAACACTGAAATTGA
Source organism: Thunnus thynnus (assembly GCF_963924715.1). NCBI lineage: Eukaryota > Metazoa > Chordata > Actinopteri > Scombriformes > Scombridae > Thunnus > Thunnus thynnus. The sequence continues at coordinate 90,260 of NW_027095898.1, read as the reverse complement.
CAGAAACACATGAAAATGCATGTACGGCGTGCGCCGTGACCCTGCCAGCGCAGCCGAGCGTTTTGGGTGAGTCTGCATCGGTTCTGATGAAAAGCGACTGGTTTGGGCCCAATAACACTGAAATTGACAGAAACACATGAAAATGCATGTACGGCGTGCGCCGTGACCCTACCAGCGCAGCCGAGCCTTTGGGGTGAGTCTGCATCGGTTCTGATGAAAAGCCACTAGTTTGGGCCCAATAACACTGAAATTGACAGAAACACATGAAAGTTTATGTACGGCGTGCGCCGTGACAATGCCAGCGCAGCCGAGCCTTTAGGGTGAGTCTGCATCGGTTCTGATGAAAAGCCACTAGTTTGGGCCCAATAACACTGAAATTGACAGAAACACATGAAAGTGTATGTACGGCGTGCGCCGTGACCCTGCCAGCGCAGCCGAGCCTTTTGGGTGAGTCTGCATCGGTTCTGATGAAAAGCCACTAGTTTGGACCCAAAAACACTGAAATTGACAGAAACACATGAAAATGCATGTACGGTGTGCGCCGTGACCCTGCCAGCGCAGCCGAGCCTTTTGGGTGAGTCTGCATCGGTTATGATGAAAAGCCACTAGTTTGGGCCCAATAACACTGAAATTGACAGAAACACATGAAAATGCATGTACGGCATGCGCCGTGACCCTGCCAGCGCAGCCGAGCGTTTTGGGTGAGTCTGCATCGGTTCTGATGAAAAGCGACTGGTTTGGGCCCAATAACACTGAAATTGACAGAAACACATGAAAATGCATGTACGGCGTGCGCCGTGACCCTACCAGCGCAGCCGAGCCTTTGGGGTGAGTCTGCATCGGTTCTGATGAAAAGCCACTAGTTTGGGCCCAATAACACTGAAATGGACAGAAACACATGAAAATACATGTACGGCGTGCGCGGTGACCCTGCCAGTGCAGCCGAGCCTTTAGGGTGAGTCTGCATCGGTTCTGATGAAAAGCCACTAGTTTGGGCCCAATAACACTGAAATTGACAGAAACACATGAAAATGCATGTACGGTGTGCGCCGTGACCCTGCCAGCGCAGCCGAGCCTTTTGGGTGAGTCTGCATCGGTTCTGATGAAAAGCTACTAGTTTGGGCCCAAAAATACTGAAATTGACAGAAACACATGAAAATGCATGTACGGCGTGCGCCGTGACCCTTCCAGCGCAGCCGAGCCTTTTGGGTGAGTCTGCATCGGTTCTGATGAAAAGCCACTAGTTTGGGCCCAATAACACTGAAATTGACAGAAACACATGAAAATGCATGTACGGCGTGCGCCGTGACCCTGCCAGCGCAGCCGAGCGTTTTGGGTGAGTCTGCATCGGTTCTGATGAAAAGCCACTAGTTTGGGCCCAATAACACTGAAATGGACAGAAACACATGAAAATACATGTACGGCGTGCGCCGTGACCCTGCCAGCGCAGCCGAGCCTTTTGGGTGAGTCTGCATCGGTTCTGATGAAAAGCCACTAGTTTGGGCCCAATAACACTGAAATTGACAGAAACACATGAAAATGCATGTACGGCGTGCGCCGTGACCCTGCCAGCGCAGCCGAGCCTTTTGGGTGAGTCTGCATCGGTTCTGATGAAAAGCCACTAGTTTGGGCCCAATAACACTGAAATTGACAGAAACACATGAAAATGCATGTACGGCGTGCGCCCTGACCCTGCCAGCGCAGCCGAGCCTTTTGGGTGAGTCTGCATCGGTTCTGATGAAAAGCTACTAGTTTGGGCCCAAAAACACTGAAATTGACAGAAACACATGAAAATGCATGTACGGCGTGCGCCGTGACCCTGCCAGCGCAGCCGAGCCTTTTGGGTGAGTCTGCATCGGTTCTGATGAAAAGCGACTGGTTTGGGCCCAATAACACTGAAATTGACAGAAACACATGAAAATGCATGTACGGCGTGCGCCGTGACCCTACCAGCGCAGCCGAGCCTTTTGGGTGAGTCTGCATCGGTTCTGATGAAAAGCCACTAGTTTGGGCCCAATAACACTGAAATTGACAGAAACACATGAAAATGCATGTACGGCATGCGCCGTAACCCTGCGCAGCCGAGCCTTTGGGGTGAGTCTGCATCGGTTCTGATGAAAAGCCACTAGTTTGGGCCCAATAACACTGAAATTGACAGAAACACATGAAAATACATGTACGGTGTGCGCCGTGACCCTGCCAGCGCAGCCGAGCCTTTTGGGTGAGTCTGCATCGGTTCTGATGAAAAGCCACTAGTTTGGGCCCAATAACACTGAAATTGACAGAAACACATGAAAATGCATGTACGGCGTGCGCCGTGACCCTGCCTGCGCAGACGAGCCTTTTGGGTGAGTCTGCATCGGTTCTGATGAAAAGCCACTAGTTTGGGCCCAAAAATACTGAAATTGACAGAAACACATGAAAATGCATGTACGGCGTGCGCCGTGACCCTGCCAGCGCAGCCGAGCCTTTTGGGTGAGTCTGCATCGGTTCTGATGAAAAGCCACTCGTTTGGGCCCAATAACAATGAAATTGACAGAAACACATGAAAATGCATGTACGGCGTGCGCCGTGACCCTGCCAGCGCAGCCGAGCCTTTTGGGTGAGTCTGCATCGGTTCTGATGAAAAGCGACTGGTTTGGGCCCAATAACACTGAAATTGACAGAAACATATGAAAATGCATGTACGGCGTGCGCCGTGACCCTACCAGCGCAGCCGAGCCTTTTGGGTGAGTCTGCATCGGTTCTGATGAAAAGCCACTAGTTTGGGCCCAATAACACTGAAATTGACAGAAACACATGAAAATGCATGTACGGCATGCGCCGTAACCCTGCGCAGCCGAGCCTTTGGGGTGAGTCTGCATCGGTTCTGATGAAAAGCCACTAGTTTGGGCCCAATAACACTGAAATTGACAGAAACACATGAAAATGCATGTACGGCGTGCGCCGTGACCCTGCCAGCGCAGCCGAGCCTTTTGGGTGAGTCTGCATCGGTTCTGATGAAAAGCCACTAGTTTGGGCCCAATAACACTGAAATTGACAGAAACACATGAAAATGCATGTACGGCGTGCGCCGTGACCCTGCCTGCGCAGACGAGCCTTTTGGGTGAGTCTGCATCGGTTCTGATGAAAAGCCACTAGTTTGGGCCCAATAACACTGAAATTGACAGAAACACATGAAAATGCATGTACGGTGTGCGCCGTGACCCTGCCAGCGCAGCCGAGCCTTTTGGGTGAGTCTGCATCGGTTCTGATGAAAAGCCACTAGTTTGGGCCCAAAAATACTGAAATTGACAGAAACACATGAAAATGCATTTACGGCGTGCGCCGTGACCCTGCCAGCGCAGCCGAGCCTTTTGGGTGAGTCTGCATCGGTTCTGATGAAAAGCCACTAGTTTGGGCCCAATAACACTGAAATTGACAGAAACACATGAAAATGCATGTACGGCGTGCGCCGTGACCCTGCCAGCGCAGCCGAGCCTTTTGGGTGAGTCTGCATCGGTTCTGATGAAAAGCGACTGGTTTGGGCCCAATAACACTGAAATTGACAGAAACATATGAAAATGCATGTACGGCGTGCGCCGTGACCCTACCAGCGCAGCCGAGCCTTTTGGGTGAGTCTGCATCGGTTCTGATGAAAAGCCACTAGTTTGGGCCCAATAACACTGAAATTGACAGAAACACATGAAAATGCATGTACGGCATGCGCCGTAACCCTGCGCAGCCGAGCCTTTGGGGTGAGTCTGCATCGGTTCTGATGAAAAGCCACTAGTTTGGGCCCAATAACACTGAAATTGACAGAAACACATGAAAATGCATGTACGGCGTGCGCCGTGACCCTGCCAGCGCAGCCGAGCCTTTTGGGTGAGTCTGCATCGGTTCTGATGAAAAGCTACTAGTTTGGGCCCAAAAATACTGAAATTGACAGAAACACATGAAAATGCATGTACGGCGTGCGCCGTGACCCTGCCAGCGCAGCCGAGCCTTTTGGGTGAGTCTGCATCGGTTCTGATGAAAAGCCACTAGTTTGGGCCCAATAACACTGAAATTGACAGAAACACATGAAAATGCATGTACGGCGTGCGCCGTGACCCTGCCAGCGCAGCCGAGCATTTTGGGTGACTCTGCATCGGTTCTGATGAAAAGCCACTAGTTTGGGCCCAATAACATTGAAATGGACAGAAACACATGAAAATACATGTACGGCGTGCGCCGTGACCCTGCCAGCGCAGCCGAGCCTTTTGGGTGAGTCTGCATCGGTTCTGATGAAAAGCCACTAGTTTGGGCCCAATAACACTGAAATTGACAGAAACACATGAAAATGCATGTACGGCGTGCGCCGTGACCCTGCCAGCGCAGCCGAGCCTTTTGGGTGAGTCTGCATCGGTTCTGATGAAAAGCCACTAGTTTGGGCCCAATAACACTGAAATTGACAGAAACACATGAAAATACATGTACGGTGTGCGCCGTGACCCTGCCAGCGCAGCCGAGCCTTTTGGGTGAGTCTGCATCGGTTCTGATGAAAAGCCACTAGTTTGGGCCCAATAACACTGAAATTGACAGAAACACATGAAAGTGTATGTACGGCGTGCGCCGTGACAATGCCAGCGCAGCCGAGCCTTTAGGGTGAGTCTGTATCGGTTCTGATGAAAAGCCACTAGTTTGGGCCCAATAACACTGAAATTGACAGAAACACATGAAAGTGTATGTACGGCGTGCGCCGTGACCCTGCCAGCACAGCCGAGCCTTTTGGGTGAGTCTGCATCGGTTCTGATGAAAAGCCACTAGTTTGGGCCCAAAAATACTGAAATTGACAGAAACACATGAAAATACATGTACGGCGTGCGCCGTGACCCTGCCAGCGCAGCCGAGCCTTTTGGGTGAGTCTGCATCGGTTCTGATGAAAAGCCACTAGTTTGGGCCCAATAACACTGAAATTGACAGAAACACATGAAAGTGTATGTACGGCGTGCGCCGTGACCCTGCCAGCGCAGCCGAGCCTTTTGGGTGAGTCTGCATCGGTTCTGATGAAAAGCCACTAGTTTGGACCAAAAAACACTGAAATTGACAGAAACACATGAAAATGCATGTACGGTGTGCGCCGTGACCCTGCCAGCGCAGCCGAGCCTTTTGGGTGAGTCTGCATCGGTTCTGATGAAAAGCCACTAGTTTGGGCCCAATAACACTGAAATTGACAGAAACACATGAAAATGCATGTACGGCGTGCGCCGTGACCCTGCCAGCGCAGCCGAGCGTTTTGGGTGAGTCTGCATCGGTTCTGATAAAAAGCGACTGGTTTGGGCCCAATAACACTGAAATTGACAGAAACACATGAAAATGCATGTACGGCGTGCGCCGTGACCCTACCAGCGCAGCCGAGCCTTTGGGGTGAGTCTGCATCGGTTCTGATGAAAAGCCACTAGTTTGGGCCCAATAACACTGAAATGGACAGAAACACATGAAAATACATGTACGGCGTGCGCGGTGACCCTGCCAGTGCAGCCGAGCCTTTTGGGTGAGTCTGCATCGGTTCTGATGAAAAGCCACTAGTTTGGGCCCAATAACACTGAAATTGACAGAAACACATGAAAATGCATGTACGGTGTGCGCCGTGACCCTGCCAGCGCAGCCGAGCCTTTTGGGTGAGTCTCCATCGGTTCTGATGAAAAGCTACTAGTTTGGGCCCAAAAATACTGAAATTGACAGAAACACATGAAAATGCATGTACGGCGTGCGCCGTGACCCTTCCAGCGCAGCCGAGCCTTGTGGGTGAGTCTGCATCGGTTCTGATGAAAAGCCACTAGTTTGGGCCCAATAACACTGAAATTGACAGAAACACATGAAAATGCATGTACGGCGTGCGCCGTGACCCTGCCAGCGCAGCCGAGCGTTTTGGGTGAGTCTGCATCGGTTCTGATGAAAAGCCACTAGTTTGGGCCCAATAACACTGATATGGACAGAAACACATGAAAATACATGTACGGCGTGCGCCGTGACCCTGCCAGCGCAGCCGAGCCTTTTGGGTGAGTCTGCATCGGTTCTGATGAAAAGCCAGTAGTTTGGGCCCAATAACACTGAAATTGACAGAAACACATGAAAATGCATGTACGGCGTGCGCCGTGACCCTGCCAGCGCAGCCGAGCCTTTTGGGTGAGTCTGCATCGGTTCTGATGAAAAGCCACTAGTTTGGGCCCAATAACACTGATATGGACAGAAACACATGAAAATACATGTACGGCGTGCGCCGTGACCCTGCCAGCGCAGCTGAGCCTTTTGGGTGAGTCTGCATCGGTTCTGATGAAAAGCCAGTAGTTTGGGCCCAATAACACTGAAATTGACAGAAACACATGAAAATGCATGTACGGCGTGCGCCGTGACCCTGCCAGCGCAGCCGAGCCTTTAGGGTGAGTCTGTATCGGTTCTGATGAAAAGCCACTAGTTTGGGCCCAAAAATACTGAAATTGACAGAAACACCTGAAAATGCATGTACGGTGTGCGCCGTGACCCTGCCAGCGCAGCCGAGCCTTTTGGGTGAGTCTGCATCGGTTCTGATGAAAAGCCACTAGTTTGGGCCCAATAACACTGAAATTGACAGAAACACATGAAAATGCATGTACGGCGTGCGCCGTGACCCTGCGCAGCCGAGCCTTTGGGGTGAGTCTGCATTGGTTCTGATGAAAAGCCACTAGTTTGGGCCCAATAACAATGAAATTGACAGAAACACATGAAAATGCATGTACGGTGTGCGCTGTGACCTTGCCAGCGCAGCCGAGCCTTTAGGGTGAGTCTGTATCGGTTCTGATGAAAAGCCACTAGTTTGGGCCCAATAACACTGAAATTGACAGAAACACATGAAAGTGTATGTACGGCGTGCGCTGTGACAATGCCAGCGCAGCCGAGCGTTTTGGGTGAGTCTGCATCGGTTCTGATAAAAAGCGACTGGTTTGGGCCCAATAACACTGAAATTGACAGAAACACATGAAAATGCATGTACGGCGTGCGCCGTGACCCTACCAGCGCAGCCGAGCCTTTGGGGTGAGTCTGCATCGGTTCTGATGAAAAGCCACTAGTTTGGGCCCAATAACACTGAAATGGACAGAAACACATGAAAATACATGTACGGCGTGCGCGGTGACCCTGCCAGTGCAGCCGAGCCTTTTGGGTGAGTCTGCATCGGTTCTGATGAAAAGCCACTAGTTTGGGCCCAATAACACTGAAATTGACAGAAACACATGAAAATGCATGTACGGTGTGCGCCGTGACCCTGCCAGCGCAGCCGAGCCTTTTGGGTGAGTCTCCATCGGTTCTGATGAAAAGCTACTAGTTTGGGCCCAAAAATACTGAAATTGACAGAAACACATGAAAATGCATGTAGGGCGTGCGCCGTGACCCTTCCACCGCAGCCGAGCCTTTTGGGTGAGTCTGCATCGGTTCTGATGAAAAGCCACTAGTTTGGGCCCAATAACACTGAAATTGACAGAAACACATGAAAATGCATGTACGGCGTGCGCCGTGACCCTGCCAGCGCAGCCGAGCGTTTTGGGTGAGTCTGCATCGGTTCTGATGAAAAGCCACTAGTTTGGGCCCAATAACACTGATATGGACAGAAACACATGAAAATACATGTACGGCGTGCGCCGTGACCCTGCCAGCGCAGCCGAGCCTTTTGGGTGAGTCTGCATCGGTTCTGATGAAAAGCCAGTAGTTTGGGCCCAATAACACTGAAATTGACAGAAACACATGAAAATGCATGTACGGCGTGCGCCGTGACCCTGCCAGCGCAGCCGAGCCTTTTGGGTGAGTCTGCATCGGTTCTGATGAAAAGCCACTAGTTTGGGCCCAATAACACTGATATGGACAGAAACACATGAAAATACATGTACGGCGTGCGCCGTGACCCTGCCAGCGCAGCTGAGCCTTTTGGGTGAGTCTGCATCGGTTCTGATGAAAAGCCAGTAGTTTGGGCCCAATAACACTGAAATTGACAGAAACACATGAAAATGCATGTACGGCGTGCGCCGTGACCCTGCCAGCGCAGCCGAGCCTTTAGGGTGAGTCTGTATCGGTTCTGATGAAAAGCCACTAGTTTGGGCCCAAAAATACTGAAATTGACAGAAACACCTGAAAATGCATGTACGGTGTGCGCCGTGACCCTGCCAGCGCAGCCGAGCCTTTTGGGTGAGTCTGCATCGGTTCTGATGAAAAGCCACTAGTTTGGGCCCAATAACACTGAAATTGACAGAAACACATGAAAATGCATGTACGGCGTGCGCCGTGACCCTGCGCAGCCGAGCCTTTGGGGTGAGTCTGCATTGGTTCTGATGAAAAGCCACTAGTTTGGGCCCAATAACAATGAAATTGACAGAAACACATGAAAATGCATGTACGGCGTGCGCCGTGACCCTGCCAGCGCAGCCGAGCGTTTTGGGTGAGTCTGCATCGGTTCTGATGAAAAGCGACTGGTTTGGGCCCAATAACACTGAAATTGACAGAAACACATGAAAGTGTATGTACGGCGTGCGCCGTGACCCTGCCAGCGCAGCCGAGCCTTTTGGGTGAGTCTGCATCGGTTCTGATGAAAAGCCACTAGTTTGGGCCCAATAACACTGAAATTGACAGAAACACATGAAAATGCATGTACGGCGTGCGCCGTGACCCTGCCAGCGCAGCCGAGCCTTTTGGGTGACTCTGCATCGGTTCTGATGAAAAGCCACTAGTTTGGGCCCAATAACACTGAAATTGACAGAAACACATGAAAATGCATGTACGGCGTGCGCCGTGACCCTGCCAGCGCAGCCGAGCCTTTTGGGTGACTCTGCATCGGTTCTGATGAAAAGCGACTGGTTTGGGCCCAATAACACTGAAATTGACAGAAACACATGAAAATGCATGTACGGCGTGCGCCGTGACCCTACCAGCGCAGCCGAGCCTTTTGGGTGAGTCTGCATCGGTTCTGATGAAAAGCCACTAGTTTGGGCCCAATAACACTGAAATTGACAGAAACACATGAAAATGCATGTACGGCATGCGCCGTAACCCTGCGCAGCCGAGCCTTTGGGGTGAGTCTGCATCGGTTCTGATGAAAAGCCACTAGTTTGGGCCCAATAACACTGAAATTGACAGAAACACATGAAAATACATGTACGGTGTGCGCCGTGACCCTGCCAGCGCAGCCGAGCCTTTTGGGTGAGTCTGCATCGGTTCTGATGAAAAGCCACTAGTTTGGGCCCAATAACACTGAAATTGACAGAAACACATGAAAATGCATGTACGGTGTGCGCTGTGACCTTGCCAGCGCAGCCGAGCCTTTAGGGTGAGTCTGCATCGGTTCTGATGAAAAGCCACTAGTTTGGGCCCAATAACACTGAAATTGACAGAAACACATGAAAGTGTATGTACGGCGTGCGCCGTGACAATGCCAGCGCAGCCGAGCCTTTAGGGTGAGTCTGCATCGGTTCTGATGAAAAGCCACTAGTTTGGGCCCAATAACACTGAAATTGACAGAAACACATGAAAGTTTATGTACGGCGTGCGCCGTGACCCTGCCAGCGCAGCCGAGCCTTTTGGGTGAGTCTGCATCGGTTCTGATGAAAAGCCACTAGTTTGGACCCAAAAACACTGAAATTGACAGAAACACATGAAAATGCATGTACGGTGTGCGCCGTGACCCTGCCAGCGCAGCCGAGCCTTTTGGGTGAGTCTGCATCGGTTATGATGAAAAGCCACTAGTTTGGGCCCAATAACACTGAAATTGACAGAAACACATGAAAATGCATGTACGGCGTGCGCCGTGACCCTGCCAGCGCAGCCGAGCGTTTTGGGTGAGTCTGCATCGGTTCTGATGAAAAGCGACTGGTTTGGGCCCAATAACACTGAAATTGACAGAAACACATGAAAATGCATGTACGGCGTGCGCCGTGACCCTACCAGCGCAGCCGAGCCTTTGGGGTGAGTCTGCATCGGTTCTGATGAAAAGCCACTAGTTTGGGCCCAATAACACTGAAATGGACAGAAACACATGAAAATACATGTACGGCGTGCGCGGTGACCCTGCCAGTGCAGCCGAGCCTTTTGGGTGAGTCTGCATCGGTTCTGATGAAAAGCCACTAGTTTGGGCCCAATAACACTGAAATTGACAGAAACACATGAAAATGCATGTACGGTGTGCGCCGTGACCCTGCCAGCGCAGCCGAGCCTTTTGGGTGAGTCTCCATCGGTTCTGATGAAAAGCTACTAGTTTGGGCCCAAAAATACTGAAATTGACAGAAACACATGAAAATGCATGTACGGCGTGCGCCGTGACCCTTCCAGCGCAGCCGAGCCTTTTGGGTGAGTCTGCATCGGTTCTGATGAAAAGCCACTAGTTTGGGCCCAATAACACTGAAATTGACAGAAACACATGAAAATACATGTACGGCGTGCGCCGTGACCCTGCCAGCGCAGCCGAGCCTTTTGGGTGAGTCTGCATCGGTTCTGATGAAAAGCCACTAGTTTGGGCCCAATAACACTGAAATTGACAGAAACACATGAAAATGCATGTACGGTGTGCGCCCTGACCCTGCCAGCGCAGCCGAGCCTTTTGGGTGAGTCTGCATCGGTTCTGATGAAAAGCTACTAGTTTGGGCCCAAAAACACTGAAATTGACAGAAACACATGAAAATGCATGTACGGCGTGCGCCGTGACCCTGCCAGCGCAGCCGAGCCTTTTGGGTGAGTCTGCATCGGTTCTGATGAAAAGCGACTGGTTTGGGCCCAATAACACTGAAATTGACAGAAACACATGAAAATGCATGTACGGCGTGCGCCGTGACCCTACCAGCGCAGCCGAGCCTTTTGGGTGAGTCTGCATCGGTTCTGATGAAAAGCCACTAGTTTGGGCCCAATAACACTGAAATTGACAGAAACACATGAAAATACATGTACGGCGTGCGCCGATACCCTGCCAGCGCAGCCGAGCCTTTTGGGTGAGTCTGCATCGGTTCTGATGAAAAGCCACTAGTTTGGGCCTAATAACACTTAAATGGACAGAAACACATGAAAATACATGTACGGCGTGCGCCGTGACCCTGCCAGCGCAGCCGAGCCTTTTGGGTGAGTCTGCATCGGTTCTGATGAAAAGCCACTAGTTTGGGCCCAATAACACTGAAATTGACAGAAACACATGAAAATGCATGTACGGCGTGCGCCGTGACCCTGCCAGCGCAGCCGAGCCTTTTGGGTGAGTCTGCATCGGTTCTGATGAAAAGCCACTAGTTTGGGCCCAAAAACACTGAAATTGACAGAAACACATGAAAATGCATGTACGGTGTGCGCCGTGACCCTGCGCAGCCGAGCCTTTGGGGTGAGTCTGCATCGGTTCTGATGAAAAGCCACTAGTTTGGGCCCAATAACACTGAAATTGACAGAAACACATGAAAATGCATGTACGGTGTGCGCTGTGACCCTGCCAGCGCAGCCGAGCCTTTTGGGTGAGTCTGCATCGGTTCTGATGAAAAGCCACTAGTTTGGGCCCAAAAATACTGAAATTGACAGAAACACATGAAAATGCATGTACGGCGTGCGCCGTGACCCTGCCAGCGCAGCCGAGCCTTTTGGGTGAGTCTGCATCGGTTCTGATGAAAAGCGACTGGTTTGGGCCCAATAACACTGAAATTGACAGAAACACATGAAAATGCATGTACGGCGTGCGCCGTTACCCTACCAGCGCAGCCGAGCCTTTTGGGTGAGTCTGCATCGGTTCTGATGAAAAGCCACTAGTTTGGGCCCAATAACACTGAAATTGACAGAAACACATGAAAATGCATGTACGGCATGCGCCGTAACCCTGCGCAGCCGAGCCTTTGGGGTGAGTCTGCATCGGTTCTGATGAAAAGCCACTAGTTTGGGCCCAATAACACTGAAATTGACAGAAACACATGAAAATACATGTACGGTGTGCGCCGTGACCCTGCCAGCGCAGCCGAGCGTTTTGGGTGAGTCTGCATCGGTTCTGATGAAAAGCGACTGGTTTGGGCCCAATAACACTGAAATTGACAGAAACACATGAAAGTGTATGTACGGCGTGCGCCGTGACAATGCCAGCGCAGCCGAGCCTTTAGGGTGAGTCTGCATCGGTTCTGATGAAAAGCCACTAGTTTGGGCCCAATAACACTGAAATTGACAGAAACACATGAAAGTGTATGTACGGCGTGCGCCGTGACCCTGCCAGCACAGCCGAGCTTTTTGGGTGAGTCTGCATCGGTTCTGATGAAAAGCCACTAGTTTGGGCCCAAAAATACTGAAATTGACAGAAACACATGAAAATGCATGTACGGCGTGCGCCGTGACCCTGCCAGCGCAGCCGAGCCTTTTGGGTGAGTCTGCATCGGTTCTGATGAAAAGCCACTAGTTTGGGCCCAATAACACTGAAATTGACAGAAACACATGAAAATGCATGTACGGCGTGCGCCGTGACCCTGCCTGCGCAGACGAGCCTTTTGGGTGAGTCTGCATCGGTTCTGATGAAAAGCGACTGGTTTGGGCCCAATAACACTGAAATTGACAGAAACACATGAAAATACATGTACGGTGTGCGCCGTGACCCTGCCAGCGCAGCCGAGCCTTTTGGGTGAGTCTGCATCGGTTCTGATGAAAAGCGACTGGTTTGGGCCCAATAACACTGAAATTGACAGAAACACATGAAAATGCATGTACGGCGTGCGCCGTGACCCTGCGCAGCCGAGCCTTTGGGGTGAGTCTGCATTGGTTCTGATGAAAAGCCACTAGTTTGGGCCCAATAACAATGAAATTGACAGAAACACATGAAAATGCATGTACGGTGTGCGCTGTGACCTTGCCAGCGCAGCCGAGCCTTTTGGGTGAGTCTGCATCGGTTCTGATGAAAAGCCACTAGTTTGGGCCCAATAACACTGAAATTGACAGAAACACATGAAAGTGTATGTACGGCGTGCGCCGTGACAATGCCAGCGCAGCCGAGCCTTTAGGGTGAGTCTGCATCGGTTCTGATGAAAAGCCACTAGTTTGGGCCCAATAACACTGAAATTGACAGAAACACATGAAAGTGTATGTACGGCGTGCGCCGTGACCCTGCCAGCGCAGCCGAGCCTTTTGGGTGAGTGTGCATCGGTTCTGATGAAAAGCCACTAGTTTGGACCCAAAAACACTGAAATTGACAGAAACACATGAAAATGCATGTACGGTGTGCGCCGTGACCCTGCCAGCGCAGCCGAGCCTTTTGGGTGAGTCTGCATCGGTTATGATGAAAAGCCACTAGTTTGGGCCCAATAACACTGAAATTGACAGAAACACATGAAAATGCATGTACGGTGTGCGCCGTGACCCTGCGCAGCCGAGCCTTTGGGGTGAGTCTGCATCGGTTCTGATGAAAAGCCACTAGTTTGGGCCCAATAACACTGAAATTGACAGAAACACATGAAAATGCATGTACGGCGTGCGCCGTGACCCTGCCAGCGCAGCCGAGCCTTTTGGGTGAGTCTGCATCGGTTCTGATGAAAAGCCACTAGTTTGGGCCCAATAACACTGAAATGGACAGAAACACATGAAAATACATGTACGGCGTGCGCCGTGACCCTGCCAGCGCAGCCGAGCCTTTGGGGTGAGTCTGCATCAGTTCTGATGAAAAGCCACTAGTTTGGGCCCAATAACACTGAAATTGACAGAAACACATGAAAATGCATGTACGGCGTGCGCCGTGACCCTGCCAGCACAGCCGAGCCTTTTGGGTGAGTCTGCATCGGTTCTGATGAAAAGCCACTAGTTTGGGCCCAAAAACACTGAAATTGACAGAAACACATGAAAATGCATGTACGGTGTGCGCCGTGATCCTGCCAGCGCAGCCGAGCCTTTTGGGTGAGTCTGCATCGGTTCTGATGAAAAGCCACTAGTTTGGGCCCAATAACACTGAAATTGACAGAAACACATGAAAATGCATGTACGGCGTGCGCCGTGACCCTGCCAGCGCAGCCGAGCCTTTTGGGTGAGTCTGCATCGGTTCTGATGAAAAGCCACTAGTTTGGGCCCAATAACACTGAAATTGACAGAAACACATGAAAATGCATGTACGGCGTGCGCCGTGACCCTGCCAGCGCAGCCGAGCCTTTTGGGTGAGTCTGCATCGGTTCTGATGAAAAGCGACTGGTTTGGGCCCAATAACACTGAAATTGACAGAAACACATGAAAATGCATGTACGGCGTGCGCCGTGACCCTGCCAGCGCAGCCGAGCCTTTTGGGTGAGTCTGCATCGGTTCTGATGAAAAGCCACTAGTTTGGACCCAAAAACACTGAAATTGACAGAAACACATGAAAATGCATGTACGGTGTGCGCCGTGACCCTGCCAGCGCAGCCGAGCCTTTTGGGTGAGTCTGCATCGGTTCTGATGAAAAGCCACTAGTTTGGGCCCAATAACACTGAAATTGACAGAAACACATGAAAATGCATGTACGGTGTGCGCCGTGACCCTGCGCAGCCGAGCCTTTGGGGTGAGTCTGCATCGGTTCTGATGAAAAGCCACTAGTTTGGGCCCAATAACACTGAAATTGACAGAAACACATGAAAATGCATGTACGGCGTGCGCCGTGACCCTGCCAGCGCAGCCGAGCCTTTTGGGTGAGTCTGCATCGGTTCTGATGAAAAGCCACTAGTTTGGGCCCAATAACACTGAAATGGACAGAAACACATGAAAATACATGTACGGCGTGCGCCGTGACCCTGCCAGCGCAGCCGAGCCTTTGGGGTGAGTCTGCATCGGTTCTGATGAAAAGCCACTAGTTTGGGCCCAATAACACTGAAATTGACAGAAACACATGAAAATGCATGTACGGCGTGCGCCGTGACCCTGCCAGCGCAGCCGAGCCTTTTGGGTGAGTCTGCATCGGTTCTGATGAAAAGCCACTAGTTTGGGCCCAAAAACACTGAAATTGACAGAAACACATGAAAATGCATGTACGGTGTGCGCCGTGATCCTGCCAGCGCAGCCGAGCCTTTTGGGTGAGTCTGCATCGGTTCTGATGAAAAGCCACTAGTTTGGGCCCAATAACACTGAAATTGACAGAAACACATGAAAATGCATGTACGGCGTGCGCCGTGACCCTGCCAGCGCAGCCGAGCCTTTTGGGTGAGTCTGCATCGGTTCTGATGAAAAGCCACTAGTTTGGGCCCAATAACACTGAAATTGACAGAAACACATGAAAATGCATGTACGGCGTGCGCCGTGACCCTGCCAGCGCAGCCGAGCCTTTTGGGTGAGTCTGCATCGGTTCTGATGAAAAGCGACTGGTTTGGGCCCAATAACACTGAAATTGACAGAAACACATGAAAATGCATGTACGGCGTGCGCCGTGACCCTGCCAGCGCAGCCGAGCCTTTTGGGTGAGTCTGCATCGGTTCTGATGAAAAGCCACTAGTTTGGGCCCAAAAACACTGAAATTGACAGAAACACATGAAAATGCATGTACGGCGTGCACCGTGACCCTGCCAGCGCAGCCGAGCCTTTAGGGTGAGTCTGCGTCGGTTCTGATGAAAAGCGACTGGTTTGGGCCCAATAACACAGAAATTAACAGAAACACGTGAAAGTGCATGTAGGGCGTGCACCGTGACCCTGCCAGCGCAGCCGAGCCTTTTGGGTGAGTCTGCATCGGTTCTGATGAAAAGCCACTAGTTTGGGCCGAATAACACTGAAATTGACAGAAACACATGAAAATGCATGTACGGCGTGCGCCGTGACCCTGCGCAGCCGAGCCTTTGGGGTGAGTCTGCATCGGTTCTGATGAAAAGCCACTAGTTTGGGCCCAATAACACTGAAATTGACAGAAACACATGAAAATGCATGTACAACGCGTGCACCGTGACCCTGCCAGCGCAGCCGAGCCTTTTGGGTGAGTCTGCATCGGTTCTGATGAAAAGCCACTAGTTTGGGCCCAATAACACTGAAATTGACAGAAACACATGAAAATGCATGTACGGCGTGCGCCGTGACCCTGCCAGCGCAGCCGAGCGTTTTGGGTGAGTCTGCATCGGTTCTGATGAAAAGCCACTAGTTTGGGCCCAAAAACACTGAAATTGACAGAAACACATGAAAATGCATGTACGGTGTGCGCCGTGACCCTGCGCAGCCGAGCCTTTTGGGTGAGTCTGCATCGGTTCTGATGAAAAGCCACTAGTTTGGGCCCAATAACACTGAAATTGACAGAAACACATGAAAATGCATGTACGGTGTGCGCCGTGACCCTGCCAGCGCAGCCGAGCCTTTTGGGTGAGTCTGCATCGGTTCTGATGAAAAGCCATTAGTTTGGGCCCAAAAATACTGAAATTGACAGAAACACATGAAAATGCATGTACGGCGTGCGCCGTGACCCTGCCAGCGCAGCCGAGCCTTTTGGGTGAGTCTGCATCGGTTCTGATGAAAAGCCACTAGTTTGGGCCCAATAACACTGAAATTGACAGAAACACATGAAAATACATGTACGGCGTGCGCCGTGACCCTGCCAGCGCAGCCGAGCCTTTTGGGTGAGTCTGCATCGGTTCTGATGAAAAGCCACTAGTTTGGGCCCAATAACACTTAAATGGACAGAAACACATGAAAATACATGTACGGCGTGCGCCGTGACCCTGCCAGCGCAGCCGAGCCTTTTGGGTGAGTCTGCATCGGTTCTGATGAAAAGCCAGTAGTTTGGGCCCAATAACACTGAAATTGACAGAAACACATGAAAATACATGTACGGCGTGCGCCGTGACCCTGCCAGCGCAGCCGAGCCTTTTGGGTGAGTCTGCATCGGTTCTGATGAAAAGCCACTAGTTTGGGCCCAATAACACTTAAATGGACAGAAACACATGAAAATACATGTACGGCGTGCGCCGTGACCCTGCCAGCGCAGCCGAGCCTTTTGGGTGAGTCTGCATCGGTTCTGATGAAAAGCCACTAGTTTGGGCCCAATAACACTGAAATTGACAGAAACACATGAAAATGCATGTACGGCGTGCGCCGTGACCCTGCCAGCGCAGCCGAGCCTTTTGGGTGAGTCTGCATCGGTTCTGATGAAAAGCCACTAGTTTGGGCTCAAAAACACTGAAATTGACAGAAACACATGAAAATACATGTACGGTGTGCGCCGTGACCCTGCGCAGCCGAGCTTTTGGGGTGAGTCTGCATCGGTTCTGATGAAAAGCCACTAGTTTGGGCCCAAAAATACTGAAATTGACAGAAACACATGAAAGTGTATGTACGGCGTGCGCCGTGACAATGCCAGCGCAGCCGAGCCTTTAGGGTGAGTCTGCATCGGTTCTGATGAAAAGCCACTAGTTTGGACCCAATAACACTGAAATTGACAGAAACACATGAAAGTGTATGTACGGCGTGCGCCGTGACCCTGCCAGCGCAGCCGAGCCTTTTGGGTGAGTCTGCATCGGTTCTGATGAAAAGCCACTAGTTTGGACCCAAAAACACTGAAATTGACAGAAACACATGAAAATGCATGTACGGTGTGCGCCTTGACCCTGCCAGCGCAGCCGAGCCTTTTGGGTGAGTCTGCATCGGTTCTGATGAAAAGCTACTAGTTTGGGCCCAAAAACACTGAAATTGACTGAAACACATGAAAATGCATGTACGGCGTGCGCCGTGACCCTGCCAGCGCAGCCGAGCCTTTTGGGTGAGTCTGCATCGGTTCTGATGAAAAGCGACTGGTTTGGGCCCAATAACACTGAAATTGACAGAAACACATGAAAATGCATGTACGGCGTGCGCCGTGACCCTACCAGCGCAGCCGAGCCTTTGGGGTGAGTCTGCATCGGTTCTGATGAAAAGCCACTAGTTTGGGCCCAATAACACTGAAATTGACAGAAACACATGAAAATGCATGTACGGCGTGCGCCGTGACCCTGCCAGCGCAGCCGAGCCTTTTGGGTGAGTCTGCATCGGTTCTGATGAAAAGCCACTAGTTTGGGCCCAATAACACTGAAATGGACAGAAACACATGAAAATACATGTACGGCGTGCGCCGTGACCCTGCGCAGCCGAGCCTTTGGGGTGAGTCTGCATCGGTTCTGATGAAAAGCCACTAGTTTGGGCCCAATAACACTGAAATTGACAGAAACACATGAAAATGCATGTACAACGCGTGCACCGTGACCCTGCCAGCGCAGCCGAGCCTTTTGGGTGAGTCTGCATCGGTTCTGATGAAAAGCCACTAGTTTGGGCCCAATAACACTGAAATTGACAGAAACACATGAAAATGCATGTACGGCGTGCGCCGTGACCCTGCCAGCGCAGCCGAGCGTTTTGGGTGAGTCTGCATCGGTTCTGATGAAAAGCCACTAGTTTGGGCCCAAAAACACTGAAATTGACAGAAACACATGAAAATGCATGTACGGTGTGCGCCGTGACCCTGCGCAGCCGAGCCTTTTGGGTGAGTCTGCATCGGTTCTGATGAAAAGCCACTAGTTTGGGCCCAATAACACTGAAATTGACAGAAACACATGAAAATGCATGTACGGTGTGCGCCGTGACCCTGCCAGCGCAGCCGAGCCTTTTGGGTGAGTCTGCATCGGTTCTGATGAAAAGCCACTAGTTTGGGCCCAAAAATACTGAAATTGACAGAAACACATGAAAATGCATGTACGGCGTGCGCCGTGACCCTGCCAGCGCAGCCGAGCCTTTTGGGTGAGTCTGCATCGGTTCTGATGAAAAGCCACTAGTTTGGGCCCAATAACACTGAAATTGACAGAAACACATGAAAATACATGTACGGCGTGCGCCGTGACCCTGCCAGCGCAGCCGAGCCTTTTGGGTGAGTCTGCATCGGTTCTGATGAAAAGCCACTAGTTTGGGCCCAATAACACTTAAATGGACAGAAACACATGAAAATACATGTACGGCGTGCGCCGTGACCCTGCCAGCGCAGCCGAGCCTTTTGGGTGAGTCTGCATCGGTTCTGATGAAAAGCCAGTAGTTTGGGCCCAATAACACTGAAATTGACAGAAACACATGAAAATACATGTACGGCGTGCGCCGTGACCCTGCCAGCGCAGCCGAGCCTTTTGGGTGAGTCTGCATCGGTTCTGATGAAAAGCCACTAGTTTGGGCCCAATAACACTTAAATGGACAGAAACACATGAAAATACATGTACGGCGTGCGCCGTGACCCTGCCAGCGCAGCCGAGCCTTTTGGGTGAGTCTGCATCGGTTCTGATGAAAAGCCACTAGTTTGGGCCCAATAACACTGAAATTGACAGAAACACATGAAAATGCATGTACGGCGTGCGCCGTGACCCTGCCAGCGCAGCCGAGCCTTTTGGGTGAGTCTGCATCGGTTCTGATGAAAAGCCACTAGTTTGGGCTCAAAAACACTGAAATTGACAGAAACACATGAAAATGCATGTACGGTGTGCGCCGTGACCCTGCGCAGCCGAGCTTTTGGGGTGAGTCTGCATCGGTTCTGATGAAAAGCCACTAGTTTGGGCCCAAAAATACTGAAATTGACAGAAACACATGAAAGTGTATGTACGGCGTGCGCCGTGACAATGCCAGCGCAGCCGAGCCTTTAGGGTGAGTCTGCATCTGTTCTGATGAAAAGCCACTAGTTTGGACCCAATAACACTGAAATTGACAGAAACACATGAAAGTGTATGTACGGCGTGCGCCGTGACCCTGCCAGCGCAGCCGAGCCTTTTGGGTGAGTCTGCATCGGTTCTGATGAAAAGCCACTAGTTTGGACCCAATAACACTGAAATTGACAGAAACACATGAAAATGCATGTACGGTGTGCGCCTTGACCCTGCCAGCGCAGCCGAGCCTTTTGGGTGAGTCTGCATCGGTTCTGATGAAAAGCTACTAGTTTGGGCCCAAAAACACTGAAATTGACTGAAACACATGAAAATGCATGTACGGCGTGCGCCGTGACCCTGCCAGCGCAGCCGAGCCTTTTGGGTGAGTCTGCATCGGTTCTGATGAAAAGCGACTGGTTTGGGCCCAATAACACTGAAATTGACAGAAACACATGAAAATGCATGTACGGCGTGCGCCGTGACCCTACCAGCGCAGCCGAGCCTTTGGGGTGAGTCTGCATCGGTTCTGATGAAAAGCCACTAGTTTGGGCCCAATAACACTGAAATTGACAGAAACACATGAAAATGCATGTACGGCGTGCGCCGTGACCCTGCCAGCGCAGCCGAGCCTTTTGGGTGAGTCTGCATCGGTTCTGATGAAAAGCCACTAGTTTGGGCCCAATAACACTGAAATGGACAGAAACACATGAAAATACATGTACGGCGTGCGCCGTGACCCTGCCAGCGCAGCCGAGCCTTTTGGGTGAGTCTGCATCGGTTCTGATGAAAAGCCACTAGTTTGGGCCCAATAACACTGAAATTGACAGAAACACATGAAAATGCATGTACGGCGTGCGCCGTGACCCTGCCAGCGCAGCCGAGCCTTTTGGGTGAGTCTGCATCGGTTCTGATGAAAAGCCACTAGTTTGGGCCCAAAAACACTGAAATTGACAGAAACACATGAAAATGCATGTACGGTGTGCGCCGTGATCCTGCCAGCGCAGCCGAGCCTTTTGGGTGAGTCTGCATCGGTTCTGATGAAAAGCCAGTAGTTTGGGCCCAATAACACTGAAATTGACAGAAACACATGAAAATGCATGTACGGCGTGCGCCGTGACCCTGCCAGCGCAGCCGAGCCTTTTGGGTGAGTCTGCATCGGTTCTGATGAAAAGCCACTAGTTTGGGCCCAATAACACTGAAATTGACAGAAACACATGAAAATGCATGTACGGCGTGCGCCGTGACCCTGCCAGCGCAGCCGAGCCTTTTGGGTGAGTCTGCATCGGTTCTGATGAAAAGCGACTGGTTTGGGCCCAATAACACTGAAATTGACAGAAACACATGAAAATGCATGTACGGCGTGCGCCGTGACCCTGCCAGCGCAGCCGAGCCTTTTGGGTGAGTCTGCATCGGTTCTGATGAAAAGCCACTAGTTTGGGCCCAAAAACACTGAAATTGACAGAAACACATGAAAATGCATGTACGGCGTGCACCGTGACCCTGCCAGCGCAGCCGAGCCTTTAGGGTGAGTCTGCGTCGGTTCTGATGAAAAGCGACTGGTTTGGGCCCAATAACACAGAAATTAACAGAAACACGTGAAAGTGCATGTAGGGCGTGCACCGTGACCCTGCCAGCGCAGCCGAGCCTTTTGGGTGAGTCTGCATCGGTTCTGATGAAAAGCCACTAGTTTGGGCCCAATAACACTGAAATTGACAGAAACACATGAAAATGCATGTACGGCGTGCGCCGTGACCCTGCGCAGCCGAGCCTTTGGGGTGAGTCTGCATCGGTTCTGATGAAAAGCCACTAGTTTGGGCCCAATAACACTGAAATTGACAGAAACACATGAAAATGCATGTACAACGCGTGCACCGTGACCCTGCCAGCGCAGCCGAGCCTTTTGGGTGAGTCTGCATCGGTTCTGATGAAAAGCCACTAGTTTGGGCCCAAAAATACTGAAATTGACAGAAACACATGAAAATGCATGTACGGCGTGCGCCGTGACCCTGCCAGCGCAGCCGAGCCTTTTGGGTGAGTCTGCATCGGTTCTGATGAAAAGCCACTTAGTTTGGGCCCAATAACACTGAAATTGACAGAAACACATGAAAATACATGTACGGCGTGCGCCGTGACCCTGCCAGCGCAGCCGAGCCTTTTGGGTGAGTCTGCATCGGTTCTGATGAAAAGCCACTAGTTTGGGCCCAATAACACTTAAATGGACAGAAACACATGAAAATACATGTACGGCGTGCGCCGTGACCCTGCCAGCGCAGCCGAGCCTTTTGGGTGAGTCTGCATCGGTTCTGATGAAAAGCCACTAGTTTGGGCCCAATAACACTTAAATGGACAGAAACACATGAAAATACATGTACGGCGTGCGCCGTGACCCTGCCAGCGCAGCCGAGCCTTTTGGGTGAGTCTGCATCGGTTCTGATGAAAAGCCACTAGTTTGGGCCCAATAACACTGAAATTGACAGAAACACATGAAAATGCATGTACGGCGTGCGCCGTGACCCTGCCAGCGCAGCCGAGCCTTTTGGGTGAGTCTGCATCGGTTCTGATGAAAAGCCACTAGTTTGGGCTCAAAAACACTGAAATTGACAGAAACACATGAAAATGCATGTACGGTGTGCGCCGTGACCCTGCGCAGCCGAGCTTTTGGGGTGAGTCTGCATCGGTTCTGATGAAAAGCCACTAGTTTGGGCCCAAAAATACTGAAATTGACAGAAACACATGAAAGTGTATGTACGGCGTGCGCCGTGACAATGCCAGCGCAGCCGAGCCTTTAGGGTGAGTCTGCATCGGTTCTGATGAAAAGCCACTAGTTTGGACCCAATAACACTGAAATTGACAGAAACACATGAAAGTGTATGTACGGCGTGCGCCGTGACCCTGCCAGCGCAGCCGAGCCTTTTGGGTGAGTCTGCATCGGTTCTGATGAAAAGCCACTAGTTTGGACCCAAAAACACTGAAATTGACAGAAACACATGAAAATGCATGTACGGTGTGCGCCGTGACCCTGCCAGCGCAGCCGAGCCTTTTGGGTGAGTCTGCATCGGTTCTGATGAAAAGCTACTAGTTTGGGCCCAAAAACACTGAAATTGACTGAAACACATGAAAATGCATGTACGGCGTGCGCCGTGACCCTGCCAGCGCAGCCGAGCCTTTTGGGTGAGTCTGCATCGGTTCTGATGAAAAGCCACTAGTTTGGGCCCAATAACACTGAAATTGACAGAAACACATGAAAATGCATGTACGGCATGCGCCGTAACCCTGCGCAGCCGAGCCTTTGGGGTGAGTCTGCATCGGTTCTGATGAAAAGCCACTAGTTTGGGCCCAATAACACTGAAATTGTCAGAAACACATGAAAATGCATGTACGGCGTGCGCCGTGACCCTGCCAGCGCAGCCGAGCCTTTTGGGTGAGTCTGCATCGGTTCTGATGAAAAGCCACTAGTTTGGGCCCAATAACACTGAAATTGACAGAAACACATGAAAATGCATGTACGGCGTGCGCCGTGACCCTGCCAGCGCAGCCGAGCGTTTTGGGTGAGTCTGCATCGGTTCTGATGAAAAGCGACTGGTTTGGGCCCAATAACACTGAAATTGACAGAAACACATGAAAATGCATGTACGGCGTGCGCCGTGACCCTGCCAGCGCAGCCGAGCCTTTTGGGTGAGTCTGCATCGGTTCTGATGAAAAGCCACTAGTTTGGGCCCAATAACACTGAAATTGACAGAAACACATGAAAATGCATGTACGGCGTGCGTCGTGACCCTGCCAGCGCAGCCGAGCCTTTTGGGTGAGTCTGCATCGGTTCTGATGAAAAGCGACTGGTTTGGGCCCAATAACACTGAAATTGACAGAAACACATGAAAATGCATGTACGGCGTGCGCCGTGACCCTGCCAGCGCAGCCGAGCCTTTTGGGTGAGTCTGCATCGGTTCTGATGAAAAGCCACTAGTTTGGGCCCAATAACACTGAAATTGACAGAAACACATGAAAATGCATGTACGGCGTGCGCCGTGACCCTGCCAGGGCAGCCGAGCCTTTTGGGTGAGTCTGCATCGGTTCTGATGAAAAGCCACTAGTTTGGGCCCAATAACACTGAAATTGACAGAAACACATGAAAATGCATGTACGGCGTGCGCCGTGACCCTGCCTGCGCAGACGAGCCTTTTGGGTGAGTCTGCATCGGTTCTGATGAAAAGCGACTGGTTTGGGCCCAATAACACTGAAATTGACAGAAACACATGAAAATACATGTACGGTGTGCGCCGTGACCCTGCCAGCGCAGCCGAGCCTTTTGGGTGAGTCTGCATCGGTTCTGATGAAAAGCGACTGGTTTGGGCCCAATAACACTGAAATTGACAGAAACACATGAAAATGCATGTACGGCGTGCGCCGTGACCCTGCGCAGCCGAGCCTTTGGGGTGAGTCTGCATTGGTTCTGATGAAAAGCCACTAGTTTGGGCCCAATAACACTGAAATTGACAGAAACACATGAAAATGCATGTACGGCGTGCGCCGTGACCCTGCCAGCGCAGCCGAGCCTTTTGGGTGAGTCTGCATCGGTTCTGATGAAAAGCCACTAGTTTGGGCCCAATAACACTGAAATTGACAGAAACACATGAAAATGCATGTACGGCGTGCGCCGTGACCCTGCCAGCGCAGCCGAGCGTTTTGGGTGAGTCTGCATCGGTTCTGATGAAAAGCGACTGGTTTGGGCCCAATAACACTGAAATTGACAGAAACACATTAAAATGCATGTACGGCGTGCACCGTGACCCTACCAGCGCAGCCGAGCCTTTGGGGTGAGTCTGCATCGGTTCTGATGAAAAGCCACTAGTTTGGGCCCAATAACACTGAAATGGACAGAAACACATGAAAATACATGTACGGCGTGCGCCGTGACCCTGCCAGCGCAGCCGAGCCTTTTGGGTGAGTCTGCATCGGTTCTGATGAAAAGCCACTAGTTTGGGCCCAATAACACTGAAATTGACAGAAACACATGAAAATGCATGTACGGCGTGCGCCGTGACCCTGCCAGCGCAGCCGAGCCTTTTGGGTGAGTCTGCATCGGTTCTGATGAAAAGCGACTGGTTTGGGCCCAATAACACTGAAATTGACAGAAACACATGAAAATGCATGTACGGCGTGCGCCGTGACCCTGCCAGCGCAGCCGAGCCTTTTGGGTGAGTCTGCATCGGTTCTGATGAAAAGCCACTAGTTTGGGCCCAATAACACTGAAATTGACAGAAACACATGAAAATGCATGTACGGCGTGCGCCGTGACCCTGCCAGCGCAGCCGAGCGTTTTGGGTGAGTCTGCATCGGTTCTGATGAAAAGCGACTGGTTTGGGCCCAATAACACTGAAATTGACAGAAACACATGAAAATGCATGTACGGCGTGCGCCGTGACCCTACCAGCGCAGCCAAGCCTTTTGGGTGAGTCTGCATCGGTTCTGATGAAAAGCCACTAGTTTGGGCCCAATAACACTGAAATTGACAGAAACACATGAAAATGCATGTACGGCATGCGCCGTAACCCTGCGCAGCCGAGCCTTTGGGGTGAGTCTGCATCGGTTCTGATGAAAAGCCACTAGTTTGGGCCCAATAACACTGAAATTGACAGAAACACATGAAAATGCATGTACGGCGTGCGCCGTGACCCTGCCAGCGCAGCCGAGCCTTTTGGGTGAGTCTGCATCGGTTCTGATGAAAAGCGACTGGTTTGGGCCCAATAACACTGAAATTGACAGAAACACATGAAAATGCATGTACGGCGTGCGCCGTGACCCTGCCAGCGCAGCCGAGCGTTTTGGGTGAGTCTGCATCGGTTCTGATGAAAAGCGACTGGTTTGGGCCCAATAACACTGAAATTGACAGAAACACATGAAAATGCATGTACGGCGTGCGCCGTGACCCTACCAGCGCAGCCGAGCCTTTGGGGTGAGTCTGCATCGGTTCTGATGAAAAGCCACTAGTTTGGGCCCAATAACACTGAAATGGACAGAAACACATGAAAATACATGTACGGCGTGCGCCGTGACCCTGCCAGTGCAGCCGAGCCTTTTGGGTGAGTCTGCATCGGTTCTGATGAAAAGCTACTAGTTTGGGCCCAATAACACTGAAATTGACAGAAACACATGAAAATGCATGTACGGCGTGCGCCGTGACCCTGCCAGCGCAGCCGAGCCTTTTGGGTGAGTCTGCATCGGTTCTGATGAAAAGCCACTAGTTTGGGCCCAATAACACTGAAATTGACAGAAACACATGAAAATGCATGTACGGCGTGCGCCGTGACCCTGCCAGCGCAGCCGAGCGTTTTGGGTGAGTCTGCATCGGTTCTGATGAAAAGCGACTGGTTTGGGCCCAATAACACTGAAATTGACAGAAACACATGAAAATGCATGTACGGCGTGCGCCGTGACCCTACCAGCGCAGCCAAGCCTTTTGGGTGAGTCTGCATCGGTTCTGATGAAAAGCCACTAGTTTGGGCCCAATAACACTGAAATTGACAGAAACACATGAAAATGCATGTACGGCATGCGCCGTAACCCTGCGCAGCCGAGCCTTTGGGGTGAGTCTGCATCGGTTCTGATGAAAAGCCACTAGTTTGGGCCCAATAACACTGAAATTGACAGAAACACATGAAAATGCATGTACGGCGTGCGCCGTGACCCTGCCAGCGCAGCCGAGCCTTTTGGGTGAGTCTGCATCGGTTCTGATGAAAAGCCACTAGTTTGGGCCCAATAACACTGAAATTGACAGAAACACATGAAAATGCATGTACGGCGTGCGCCGTGACCCTGCCAGCGCAGCCGAGCGTTTTGGGTGAGTCTGCATCGGTTCTGATGAAAAGCGACTGGTTTGGGCCCAATAACACTGAAATTGACAGAAACACATGAAAATGCATGTACGGCGTGCGCCGTGACCCTGCCAGCGCAGCCGAGCCTTTTGGGTGAGTCTGCATCGGTTCTGATGAAAAGCCACTAGTTTGGGCCCAATAACACTGAAATTGACAGAAACACATGAAAATGCATGTACGGCGTGCGCCGTGACCCTGCCAGGGCAGCCGAGCCTTTTGGGTGAGTCTGCATCGGTTCTGATGAAAAGCCACTAGTTTGGGCCCAATAACACTGAAATTGACAGAAACACATGAAAATGCATGTACGGCGTGCGCCGTGACCCTGCCTGCGCAGACGAGCCTTTTGGGTGAGTCTGCATCGGTTCTGATGAAAAGCGACTGGTTTGGGCCCAATAACACTGAAATTGACAGAAACACATGAAAATACATGTACGGTGTGCGCCGTGACCCTGCCAGCGCAGCCGAGCCTTTTGGGTGAGTCTGCATCGGTTCTGATGAAAAGCGACTGGTTTGGGCCCAATAACACTGAAATTGACAGAAACACATGAAAATGCATGTACGGCGTGCGCCGTGACCCTGCGCAGCCGAGCCTTTGGGGTGAGTCTGCATTGGTTCTGATGAAAAGCCACTAGTTTGGGCCCAATAACACTGAAATTGACAGAAACACATGAAAATGCATGTACGGCGTGCGCCGTGACCCTGCCAGCGCAGCCGAGCCTTTTGGGTGAGTCTGCATCGGTTCTGATGAAAAGCCACTAGTTTGGGCCCAATAACACTGAAATTGACAGAAACACATGAAAATGCATGTACGGCGTGCGCCGTGACCCTGCCAGCGCAGCCGAGCGTTTTGGGTGAGTCTGCATCGGTTCTGATGAAAAGCGACTGGTTTGGGCCCAATAACACTGAAATTGACAGAAACACATTAAAATGCATGTACGGCGTGCACCGTGACCCTACCAGCGCAGCCGAGCCTTTGGGGTGAGTCTGCATCGGTTCTGATGAAAAGCCACTAGTTTGGGCCCAATAACACTGAAATGGACAGAAACACATGAAAATACATGTACGGCGTGCGCCGTGACCCTGCCAGCGCAGCCGAGCCTTTTGGGTGAGTCTGCATCGGTTCTGATGAAAAGCCACTAGTTTGGGCCCAATAACACTGAAATTGACAGAAACACATGAAAATGCATGTACGGCGTGCGCCGTGACCCTGCCAGCGCAGCCGAGCCTTTTGGGTGAGTCTGCATCGGTTCTGATGAAAAGCGACTGGTTTGGGCCCAATAACACTGAAATTGACAGAAACACATGAAAATGCATGTACGGCGTGCGCCGTGACCCTGCCAGCGCAGCCGAGCCTTTTGGGTGAGTCTGCATCGGTTCTGATGAAAAGCCACTAGTTTGGGCCCAATAACACTGAAATTGACAGAAACACATGAAAATGCATGTACGGCGTGCGCCGTGACCCTGCCAGCGCAGCCGAGCGTTTTGGGTGAGTCTGCATCGGTTCTGATGAAAAGCGACTGGTTTGGGCCCAATAACACTGAAATTGACAGAAACACATGAAAATGCATGTACGGCGTGCGCCGTGACCCTACCAGCGCAGCCAAGCCTTTTGGGTGAGTCTGCATCGGTTCTGATGAAAAGCCACTAGTTTGGGCCCAATAACACTGAAATTGACAGAAACACATGAAAATGCATGTACGGCATGCGCCGTAACCCTGCGCAGCCGAGCCTTTGGGGTGAGTCTGCATCGGTTCTGATGAAAAGCCACTAGTTTGGGCCCAATAACACTGAAATTGACAGAAACACATGAAAATGCATGTACGGCGTGCGCCGTGACCCTGCCAGCGCAGCCGAGCCTTTTGGGTGAGTCTGCATCGGTTCTGATGAAAAGCCACTAGTTTGGGCCCAATAACACTGAAATTGACAGAAACACATGAAAATGCATGTACGGCGTGCGCCGTGACCCTGCCAGCGCAGCCGAGCGTTTTGGGTGAGTCTGCATCGGTTCTGATGAAAAGCGACTGGTTTGGGCCCAATAACACTGAAATTGACAGAAACACATGAAAATGCATGTACGGCGTGCGCCGTGACCCTACCAGCGCAGCCGAGCCTTTGGGGTGAGTCTGCATCGGTTCTGATGAAAAGCCACTAGTTTGGGCCCAATAACACTGAAATGGACAGAAACACATGAAAATACATGTACGGCGTGCGCCGTGACCCTGCCAGTGCAGCCGAGCCTTTTGGGTGAGTCTGCATCGGTTCTGATGAAAAGCTACTAGTTTGGGCCCAATAACACTGAAATTGACAGAAACACATGAAAATGCATGTACGGCGTGCGCCGTGACCCTGCCAGCGCAGCCGAGCCTTTTGGGTGAGTCTGCATCGGTTCTGATGAAAAGCCACTAGTTTGGGCCCAATAACACTGAAATTGACAGAAACACATGAAAATGCATGTACGGCGTGCGCCGTGACCCTGCCAGCGCAGCCGAGCGTTTTGGGTGAGTCTGCATCGGTTCTGATGAAAAGCGACTGGTTTGGGCCCAATAACACTGAAATTGACAGAAACACATGAAAATGCATGTACGGCGTGCGCCGTGACCCTACCAGCGCAGCCAAGCCTTTTGGGTGAGTCTGCATCGGTTCTGATGAAAAGCCACTAGTTTGGGCCCAATAACACTGAAATTGACAGAAACACATGAAAATGCATGTACGGCATGCGCCGTAACCCTGCGCAGCCGAGCCTTTGGGGTGAGTCTGCATCGGTTCTGATGAAAAGCCACTAGTTTGGGCCCAATAACACTGAAATTGACAGAAACACATGAAAATGCATGTACGGCGTGCGCCGTGACCCTGCCAGCGCAGCCGAGCCTTTTGGGTGAGTCTGCATCGGTTCTGATGAAAAGCCACTAGTTTGGGCCCAATAACACTGAAATTGACAGAAACACATGAAAATGCATGTACGGCGTGCGCCGTGACCCTGCCAGCGCAGCCGAGCGTTTTGGGTGAGTCTGCATCGGTTCTGATGAAAAGCGACTGGTTTGGGCCCAATAACACTGAAATTGACAGAAACACATGAAAATGCATGTACGGCGTGCGCCGTGACCCTACCAGCGCAGCCGAGCCTTTGGGGTGAGTCTGCATCGGTTCTGATGAAAAGCCACTAGTTTGGGCCCAATAACACTGAAATGGACAGAAACACATGAAAATACATGTACGGCGTGCGCCGTGACCCTGCCAGTGCAGCCGAGCCTTTTGGGTGAGTCTGCATCGGTTCTGATGAAAAGCTACTAGTTTGGGCCCAATAACACTGAAATTGACAGAAACACATGAAAATGCATGTACGGCGTGCGCCGTGACCCTGCCAGCGCAGCCGAGCCTTTTGGGTGAGTCTGCATCGGTTCTGATGAAAAGCCACTAGTTTGGGCCCAATAACACTGAAATTGACAGAAACACATGAAAATGCATGTACGGCGTGCGCCGTGACCCTGCCAGCGCAGCCGAGCGTTTTGGGTGAGTCTGCATCGGTTCTGATGAAAAGCGACTGGTTTGGGCCCAATAACACTGAAATTGACAGAAACACATGAAAATGCATGTACGGCGTGCGCCGTGACCCTACCAGCGCAGCCAAGCCTTTTGGGTGAGTCTGCATCGGTTCTGATGAAAAGCCACTAGTTTGGGCCCAATAACACTGAAATTGACAGAAACACATGAAAATGCATGTACGGCATGCGCCGTAACCCTGCGCAGCCGAGCCTTTGGGGTGAGTCTGCATCGGTTCTGATGAAAAGCCACTAGTTTGGGCCCAATAACACTGAAATTGTCAGAAACACATGAAAATGCATGTACGGCGTGCGCCGTGACCCTGCCAGCGCAGCCGAGCCTTTTGGGTGAGTCTGCATCGGTTCTGATGAAAAGCCACTAGTTTGGGCCCAATAACACTGAAATTGACAGAAACACATGAAAATGCATGTACGGCGTGCGCCGTGACCCTGCCAGCGCAGCCGAGCGTTTTGGGTGAGTCTGCATCGGTTCTGATGAAAAGCGACTGGTTTGGGCCCAATAACACTGAAATTGACAGAAACACATGAAAATGCATGTACGGCGTGCGCCGTGACCCTACCAGCGCAGCCGAGCCTTTGGGGTGAGTCTGCATCGGTTCTGATGAAAAGCCACTAGTTTGGGCCCAATAACACTGAAATGGACAGAAACACATGAAAATACATGTACTGCGTGCGCCGTTACCCTGCCAGTGCAGCCGAGCCTTTTGGGTGAGTCTGCATCGGTTCTGATGAAAAGCTACTAGTTTGGGCCCAATAACACTGAAATTGACAGAAACACATGAAAATGCATGTACGGCGTGCGCCGTGACCCTGCCAGCGCAGCCGAGCCTTTTGGGTGAGTCTGCATCGGTTCTGATGAAAAGCCACTAGTTTGGGCCCAATAACACTGAAATTGACAGAAACACATGAAAATGCATGTACGGCGTGCGTCGTGACCCTGCCAGCGCAGCCGAGCCTTTTGGGTGAGTCTGCATCGGTTCTGATGAAAAGCGACTGGTTTGGGCCCAATAACACTGAAATTGACAGAAACACATGAAAATGCATGTACGGCGTGCGCCGTGACCCTGCCAGCGCAGCCGAGCCTTTTGGGTGAGTCTGCATCGGTTCTGATGAAAAGCCACTAGTTTGGGCCCAATAACACTGAAATTGACAGAAACACATGAAAATGCATGTACGGCGTGCGCCGTGACCCTGCCAGGGCAGCCGAGCCTTTTGGGTGAGTCTGCATCGGTTCTGATGAAAAGCCACTAGTTTGGGCCCAATAACACTGAAATTGACAGAAACACATGAAAATGCATGTACGGCGTGCGCCGTGACCCTGCCTGCGCAGACGAGCCTTTTGGGTGAGTCTGCATCGGTTCTGATGAAAAGCGACTGGTTTGGGCCCAATAACACTGAAATTGACAGAAACACATGAAAATACATGTACGGTGTGCGCCGTGACCCTGCCAGCGCAGCCGAGCCTTTTGGGTGAGTCTGCATCGGTTCTGATGAAAAGCGACTGGTTTGGGCCCAATAACACTGAAATTGACAGAAACACATGAAAATGCATGTACGGCGTGCGCCGTGACCCTGCGCAGCCGAGCCTTTGGGGTGAGTCTGCATTGGTTCTGATGAAAAGCCACTAGTTTGGGCCCAATAACAATGAAATTGACAGAAACACATGAAAATGCATGTACGGTGTGCGCTGTGACCTTGCCAGCGCAGCCGAGCCTTTTGGGTGAGTCTGCATCGGTTCTGATGAAAAGCCACTAGTTTGGGCCCAATAACACTGAAATGGACAGAAACACATGAAAATACATGTACGGCGTGCGCCGTGACCCTGCCAGCGCAGCCGAGCCTTTTGGGTGAGTCTGCATCGGTTCTGATGAAAAGCCACTACTTTGGGCCCAATAACACTGAAATTGACAGAAACACATGAAAATGCATGTACGGCGTGCGCCGTGACCCTGCCAGCGCAGCCGAGCCTTTTGGGTGAGTCTGCATCGGTTCTGATGAAAAGCCACTAGTTTGGGCCCAAAAACACTGAAATTGACAGAAACACATGAAAATGCATGTACGGTGTGCGCCGTGATCCTGCCAGCGCAGCCGAGCCTTTAGGGTGAGTCTGCGTCGGTTCTGATGAAAAGCGACTGGTTTGGGCCCAATAACACAGAAATTAACAGAAACACGTGAAAGTGCATGTAGGGCGTGCACCGTGACCCTGCCAGCGCAGCCGAGCCTTTTGGGTGAGTCTGCATCGGTTCTGATGAAAAGCCACTAGTTTGGGCCCAATAACACTGAAATTGACAGAAACACATGAAAATGCATGTACGGCGTGCGCCGTGACCCTGCGCAGCCGAGCCTTTGGGGTGAGTCTGCATCGGTTCTGATGAAAAGCCACTAGTTTGGGCCCAATAACACTGAAATTGACAGAAACACATGAAAATGCATGTACAACGCGTGCACCGTGACCCTGCCAGCGCAGCCGAGCCTTTTGGGTGAGTCTGCATCGGTTCTGATGAAAAGCCACTAGTTTGGGCCCAATAACACTGAAATTGACAGAAACACATGAAAATGCATGTACGGCGTGCGCCGTGACCCTGCCAGCGCAGCCGAGCGTTTTGGGTGAGTCTGCATCGGTTCTGATGAAAAGCCACTAGTTTGGGCCCAAAAACACTGAAATTGACAGAAACACATGAAAATGCATGTACGGTGTGCGCCGTGACCCTGCGCAGCCGAGCCTTTTGGGTGAGTCTGCATCGGTTCTGATGAAAAGCCACTAGTTTGGGCCCAATAACACTGAAATTGACAGAAACACATGAAAATGCATGTACGGTGTGCGCCGTGACCCTGCCAGCGCAGCCGAGCCTTTTGGGTGAGTCTGCATCGGTTCTGATGAAAAGCCACTAGTTTGGGCCCAAAAATACTGAAATTGACAGAAACACATGAAAATGCATGTACGGCGTGCGCCGTGACCCTGCCAGCGCAGCCGAGCCTTTTGGGTGAGTCTGCATCGGTTCTGATGAAAAGCCACTAGTTTGGGCCCAATAACACTGAAATTGACAGAAACACATGAAAATACATGTACGGCGTGCGCCGTGACCCTGCCAGCGCAGCCGAGCCTTTTGGGTGAGTCTGCATCGGTTCTGATGAAAAGCCACTAGTTTGGGCCCAATAACACTTAAATGGACAGAAACACATGAAAATACATGTACGGCGTGTGCCGTGACCCTGCCAGCGCAGCCGAGCCTTTTGGGTGAGTCTGCATCGGTTCTGATGAAAAGCCACTAGTTTGGGCCCAATAACACTGAAATTGACAGAAACACATGAAAATACATGTACGGCGTGCGCCGTGACCCTGCCAGCGCAGCCGAGCCTTTTGGGTGAGTCTGCATCGGTTCTGATGAAAAGCCACTAGTTTGGGCCCAATAACACTTAAATGGACAGAAACACATGAAAATACATGTACGGCGTGCGCCGTGACCCTGCCAGCGCAGCCGAGCCTTTTGGGTGAGTCTGCATCGGTTCTGATGAAAAGCCACTAGTTTGGGCCCAATAACACTGAAATTGACAGAAACACATGAAAATGCATGTACGGCGTGCGCCGTGACCCTGCCAGCGCAGCCGAGCCTTTTGGGTGAGTCTGCATCGGTTCTGATGAAAAGCCACTAGTTTGGGCTCAAAAACACTGAAATTGACAGAAACACATGAAAATGCATGTACGGTGTGCGCCGTGACCCTGCGCAGCCGAGCTTTTGGGGTGAGTCTGCATCGGTTCTGATGAAAAGCCACTAGTTTGGGCCCAAAAATACTGAAATTGACAGAAACACATGAAAGTGTATGTACGGCGTGCGCCGTGACAATGCCAGCGCAGCCGAGCCTTTAGGGTGAGTCTGCATCGGTTCTGATGAAAAGCCACTAGTTTGGACCCAATAACACTGAAATTGACAGAAACACATGAAAGTGTATGTACGGCGTGCGCCGTGACCCTGCCAGCGCAGCCGAGCCTTTTGGGTGAGTCTGCATCGGTTCTGATGAAAAGCCACTAGTTTGGGCCCAATAACACTGAAATTGACAGAAACACATGAAAATGCATGTACGGCGTGCGCCGTGACCCTGCCAGCGCAGCCGAGCCTTTTGGGTGAGTCTGCATCGGTTCTGATGAAAAGCCACTAGTTTGGGCCCAATAACACTGAAATTGACAGAAACACATGAAAATGCATGTACGGCGTGCGCCGTGACCCTGCCAGCGCAGCCGAGCCTTTTGGGTGAGTCTGCATCGGTTCTGATGAAAAGCGACTGGTTTGGGCCCAATAACACTGAAATTGACAGAAACACATGAAAATGCATGTACGGCGTGCGCCGTGACCCTGCGCAGCCGAGCCTTTGGGGTGAGTCTGCATTGGTTCTGATGAAAAGCCACTAGTTTGGGCCCAATAACAATGAAATTGACAGAAACACATGAAAATGCATGTACGGTGTGCGCTGTGACCTTGCCAGCGCAGCCGAGCCTTTTGGGTGAGTCTGCATCGGTTCTGATGAAAAGCCACTAGTTTGGGCCCAATAACACTGAAATTGACAGAAACACATGAAAGTGTATGTACGGCGTGCGCCGTGACAATGCCAGCGCAGCCGAGCCTTTAGGGTGAGTCTGCATCGGTTCTGATGAAAAGCCACTAGTTTGGGCCCAATAACACTGAAATTGACAGAAACACATGAAAGTGTATGTACGGCGTGCGCCGTGACCCTGCCAGCGCAGCCGAGCCTTTTGGGTGAGTCTGCATCGGTTCTGATGAAAAGCCACTAGTTTGGACCCAAAAACACTGAAATTGACAGAAACACATGAAAATGCATGTACGGTGTGCGCCGTGACCCTGCCAGCGCAGCCGAGCCTTTTGGGTGAGTCTGCATCGGTTCTGATGAAAAGCCACTAGTTTGGGCCCAATAACACTGAAATTGACAGAAACACATGAAAATGCATGTACGGTGTGCGCCGTGACCCTGCGCAGCCGAGCCTTTGGGGTGAGTCTGCATCGGTTCTGATGAAAAGCCACTAGTTTGGGCCCAATAACACTGAAATTGACAGAAACACATGAAAATGCATGTACGGCGTGCGCCGTGACCCTGCCAGCGCAGCCGAGCCTTTTGGGTGAGTCTGCATCGGTTCTGATGAAAAGCCACTAGTTTGGGCCCAATAACACTGAAATGGACAGAAACACATGAAAATACATGTACGGCGTGCGCCGTGACCCTGCCAGCGCAGCCGAGCCTTTTGGGTGAGTCTGCATCGGTTCTGATGAAAAGCCACTAGTTTGGGCCCAATAACACTGAAATTGACAGAAACACATGAAAATGCATGTACGGCGTGCGCCGTGACCCTGCCAGCGCAGCCGAGCCTTTTGGGTGAGTCTGCATCGGTTCTGATGAAAAGCCACTAGTTTGGGCCCAAAAACACTGAA
Source organism: Thunnus thynnus (assembly GCF_963924715.1). NCBI lineage: Eukaryota > Metazoa > Chordata > Actinopteri > Scombriformes > Scombridae > Thunnus > Thunnus thynnus. The sequence continues at coordinate 54,828 of NW_027095898.1, read as the reverse complement.
ATTGACAGAAACACATGAAAATGCATGTACGGTGTGCGCCGTGATCCTGCCAGCGCAGCCGAGCCTTTTGGGTGAGTCTGCATCGGTTCTGATGAAAAGCCACTAGTTTGGGCCCAATAACACTGAAATTGACAGAAACACATGAAAATGCATGTACGGCGTGCGCCGTGACCCTGCCAGCGCAGCCGAGCCTTTTGGGTGAGTCTGCATCGGTTCTGATGAAAAGCCACTAGTTTGGGCCCAAAAATACTGAAATTGACAGAAACACATGAAAATGCATGTACGGCGTGCGCCGTGACCCTGCCAGCGCAGCCGAGCCTTTTGGGTGAGTCTGCATCGGTTCTGATGAAAAGCGACTGGTTTGGGCCCAATAACACTGAAATTGACAGAAACACATGAAAATGCATGTACGGCGTGCGCCGTGACCCTGCCAGCGCAGCCGAGCCTTTTGGGTGAGTCTGCATCGGTTCTGATGAAAAGCGACTGGTTTGGGCCCAATAACACAGAAATTAACAGAAACACGTGAAAGTGCATGTAGGGCGTGCACCGTGACCCTGCCAGCGCAGCCGAGCCTTTTGGGTGAGTCTGCATCGGTTCTGATGAAAAGCCACTAGTTTGGGCCCAATAACACTGAAATTGACAGAAACACATGAAAATGCATGTACGGCGTGCGCCGTGACCCTGCGCAGCCGAGCCTTTGGGGTGAGTCTGCATCGGTTCTGATGAAAAGCCACTAGTTTGGGCCCAATAACACTGAAATTGACAGAAACACATGAAAATGCATGTACAACGCGTGCACCGTGACCCTGCCAGCGCAGCCGAGCCTTTTGGGTGAGTCTGCATCGGTTCTGATGAAAAGCCACTAGTTTGGGCCCAATAACACTGAAATTGACAGAAACACATGAAAATGCATGTACGGCGTGCGCCGTGACCCTGCGCAGCCGAGCCTTTGGGGTGAGTCTGCATCGGTTCTGATGAAAAGCCACTAGTTTGGGCCCAATAACACTGAAATTGACAGAAACACATGAAAGTGTATGTACGGCGTGCGCCGTGACCCTGCCAGCACAGCCGAGCCTTTTGGGTGAGTCTGCATCGGTTCTGATGAAAAGCCACTAGTTTGGGCCCAATAACACTTAAATGGACAGAAACACATGAAAATACATGTACGGCGTGCGCCGTGACCCTGCCAGCGCAGCCGAGCCTTTTGGGTGAGTCTGCATCGGTTCTGATGAAAAGCCACTAGTTTGGGCCCAATAACACTGAAATTGACAGAAACACATGAAAATACATGTACGGCGTGCGCCGTGACCCTGCCAGCGCAGCCGAGCCTTTTGGGTGAGTCTGCATCGGTTCTGATGAAAAGCCACTAGTTTGGGCCCAATAACACTTAAATGGACAGAAACACATGAAAATACATGTACGGCGTGCGCCGTGACCCTGCCAGCGCAGCCGAGCCTTTTGGGTGAGTCTGCATCGGTTCTGATGAAAAGCCACTAGTTTGGGCCCAATAACACTGAAATTGACAGAAACACATGAAAATGCATGTACGGCGTGCGCCGTGACCCTGCCAGCGCAGCCGAGCCTTTTGGGTGAGTCTGCATCGGTTCTGATGAAAAGCCACTAGTTTGGGCTCAAAAACACTGAAATTGACAGAAACACATGAAAATGCATGTACGGTGTGCGCCGTGACCCTGCGCAGCCGAGCTTTTGGGGTGAGTCTGCATCGGTTCTGATGAAAAGCCACTAGTTTGGGCCCAAAAATACTGAAATTGACAGAAACACATGAAAGTGTATGTACGGCGTGCGCCGTGACAATGCCAGCGCAGCCGAGCCTTTAGGGTGAGTCTGCATCGGTTCTGATGAAAAGCCACTAGTTTGGACCCAATAACACTGAAATTGACAGAAACACATGAAAGTGTATGTACGGCGTGCGCCGTGACCCTGCCAGCGCAGCCGAGCCTTTTGGGTGAGTCTGCATCGGTTCTGATGAAAAGCCACTAGTTTGGGCCCAATAACACTGAAATTGACAGAAACACATGAAAATGCATGTACGGCGTGCGCCGTGACCCTGCCAGCGCAGCCGAGCCTTTTGGGTGAGTCTGCATCGGTTCTGATGAAAAGCCACTAGTTTGGGCCCAATAACACTGAAATTGACAGAAACACATGAAAATGCATGTACGGCGTGCGCCGTGACCCTGCCAGCGCAGCCGAGCCTTTTGGGTGAGTCTGCATCGGTTCTGATGAAAAGCCACTAGTTTGGGCCCAATAACACTGAAATTGACAGAAACACATGAAAATGCATGTACGGCGTGCGCCGTGACCCTGCCTGCGCAGACGAGCCTTTTGGGTGAGTCTGCATCGGTTCTGATGAAAAGCGACTGGTTTGGGCCCAATAACACTGAAATTGACAGAAACACATGAAAATACATGTACGGTGTGCGCCGTGACCCTGCCAGCGCAGCCGAGCCTTTTGGGTGAGTCTGCATCGGTTCTGATGAAAAGCGACTGGTTTGGGCCCAATAACACTGAAATTGACAGAAACACATGAAAATGCATGTACGGCGTGCGCCGTGACCCTGCGCAGCCGAGCCTTTGGGGTGAGTCTGCATTGGTTCTGATGAAAAGCCACTAGTTTGGGCCCAATAACAATGAAATTGACAGAAACACATGAAAATGCATGTACGGTGTGCGCTGTGACCTTGCCAGCGCAGCCGAGCCTTTTGGGTGAGTCTGCATCGGTTCTGATGAAAAGCCACTAGTTTGGGCCCAATAACACTGAAATTGACAGAAACACATGAAAGTGTATGTACGGCGTGCGCCGTGACAATGCCAGCGCAGCCGAGCCTTTAGGGTGAGTCTGCATCGGTTCTGATGAAAAGCCACTAGTTTGGGCCCAATAACACTGAAATTGACAGAAACACATGAAAGTGTATGTACGGCGTGCGCCGTGACCCTGCCAGCGCAGCCGAGCCTTTTGGGTGAGTCTGCATCGGTTCTGATGAAAAGCCACTAGTTTGGACCCAAAAACACTGAAATTGACAGAAACACATGAAAATGCATGTACGGTGTGCGCCGTGACCCTGCCAGCGCAGCCGAGCCTTTTGGGTGAGTCTGCATCGGTTCTGATGAAAAGCCACTAGTTTGGGCCCAATAACACTGAAATTGACAGAAACACATGAAAATGCATGTACGGTGTGCGCCGTGACCCTGCGCAGCCGAGCCTTTGGGGTGAGTCTGCATCGGTTCTGATGAAAAGCCACTAGTTTGGGCCCAATAACACTGAAATTGACAGAAACACATGAAAATGCATGTACGGCGTGCGCCGTGACCCTGCCAGCGCAGCCGAGCCTTTTGGGTGAGTCTGCATCGGTTCTGATGAAAAGCCACTAGTTTGGGCCCAATAACACTGAAATGGACAGAAACACATGAAAATACATGTACGGCGTGCGCCGTGACCCTGCCAGCGCAGCCGAGCCTTTTGGGTGAGTCTGCATCGGTTCTGATGAAAAGCCACTAGTTTGGGCCCAATAACACTGAAATTGACAGAAACACATGAAAATGCATGTACGGCGTGCGCCGTGACCCTGCCAGCGCAGCCGAGCCTTTTGGGTGAGTCTGCATCGGTTCTGATGAAAAGCCACTAGTTTGGGCCCAAAAACACTGAAATTGACAGAAACACATGAAAATGCATGTACGGTGTGCGCCGTGATCCTGCCAGCGCAGCCGAGCCTTTTGGGTGAGTCTGCATCGGTTCTGATGAAAAGCCACTAGTTTGGGCCCAATAACACTGAAATTGACAGAAACACATGAAAATGCATGTACGGCGTGCGCCGTGACCCTGCCAGCGCAGCCGAGCCTTTTGGGTGAGTCTGCATCGGTTCTGATGAAAAGCCACTAGTTTGGGCCCAAAAATACTGAAATTGACAGAAACACATGAAAATGCATGTACGGCGTGCGCCGTGACCCTGCCAGCGCAGCCGAGCCTTTTGGGTGAGTCTGCATCGGTTCTGATGAAAAGCGACTGGTTTGGGCCCAATAACACTGAAATTGACAGAAACACATGAAAATGCATGTACGGCGTGCGCCGTGACCCTGCCAGCGCAGCCGAGCCTTTTGGGTGAGTCTGCATCGGTTCTGATGAAAAGCGACTGGTTTGGGCCCAATAACACAGAAATTAACAGAAACACGTGAAAGTGCATGTAGGGCGTGCACCGTGACCCTGCCAGCGCAGCCGAGCCTTTTGGGTGAGTCTGCATCGGTTCTGATGAAAAGCCACTAGTTTGGGCCCAATAACACTGAAATTGACAGAAACACATGAAAATGCATGTACGGCGTGCGCCGTGACCCTGCGCAGCCGAGCCTTTGGGGTGAGTCTGCATCGGTTCTGATGAAAAGCCACTAATTTGGGCCCAATAACACTGAAATTGACAGAAACACATGAAAATGCATGTACAACGCGTGCACCGTGACCCTGCCAGCGCAGCCGAGCCTTTTGGGTGAGTCTGCATCGGTTCTGATGAAAAGCCACTAGTTTGGGCCCAATAACACTGAAATTGACAGAAACACATGAAAATGCATGTACGGCGTGCGCCGTGACCCTGCGCAGCCGAGCCTTTGGGGTGAGTCTGCATCGGTTCTGATGAAAAGCCACTAGTTTGGGCCCAATAACACTGAAATTGACAGAAACACATGAAAGTGTATGTACGGCGTGCGCCGTGACCCTGCCAGCACAGCCGAGCCTTTTGGGTGAGTCTGCATCGGTTCTGATGAAAAGCCACTAGTTTGGGCCCAAAAATACTGAAATTGACAGAAACACATGAAAATGCATGTACGGCGTGCGCCGTGACCCTGCCAGCGCAGCCGAGCCTTTTGGGTGAGTCTGCATCGGTTCTGATGAAAAGCCACTAGTTTGGGCCCAATAACACTGAAATTGACAGAAACACATGAAAATGCATGTACGGCGTGCGCCGTGACCCTGCCTGCGCAGACGAGCCTTTTGGGTGAGTCTGCATCGGTTCTGATGAAAAGCCACTAGTTTGGGCCCAATAACACTGAAATTGACAGAAACACATGAAAATACATGTACGGTGTGCGCCGTGACCCTGCCAGCGCAGCCGAGCCTTTTGGGTGAGTCTGCATCGGTTCTGATGAAAAGCGACTGGTTTGGGCCCAATAACACTGAAATTGACAGAAACACATGAAAATGCATGTACGGCGTGCGCCGTGACCCTGCGCAGCCGAGCCTTTGGGGTGAGTCTGCATTGGTTCTGATGAAAAGCCACTAGTTTGAGCCCAATAACAATGAAATTGACAGAAACACATGAAAATGCATGTACGGTGTGCGCTGTGACCTTGCCAGCGCAGCCGAGCCTTTTGGGTGAGTCTGCATCGGTTCTGATGAAAAGCCACTAGTTTGGGCCCAATAACACTGAAATTGACAGAAACACATGAAAGTGTATGTACGGCGTGCGCCGTGACAATGCCAGCGCAGCCGAGCCTTTAGGGTGAGTCTGCATCGGTTCTGATGAAAAGCCACTAGTTTGGGCCCAATAACACTGAAATTGACAGAAACACATGAAAGTGTATGTACGGCGTGCGCCGTGACCCTGCCAGCGCAGCCGAGCCTTTGGGGTGAGTCTGCATCGGTTCTGATGAAAAGCCACTAGTTTGGACCCAAAAACACTGAAATTGACAGAAACACATGAAAATGCATGTACGGTGTGCGCCGTGACCCTGCCAGCGCAGCCGAGCCTTTTGGGTGAGTCTGCATCGGTTCTGATGAAAAGCCACTAGTTTGGGCCCAATAACACTGAAATTGACAGAAACACATGAAAATGCATGTACGGTGTGCGCCGTGACCCTGCGCAGCCGAGCCTTTGGGGTGAGTCTGCATCGGTTCTGATGAAAAGCCACTAGTTTGGGCCCAATAACACTGAAATTGACAGAAACACATGAAAATGCATGTACGGCGTGCGCCGTGACCCTGCCAGCGCAGCCGAGCCTTTTGGGTGAGTCTGCATCGGTTCTGATGAAAAGCCACTAGTTTGGGCCCAATAACACTGAAATTGACAGAAACACATGAAAGTGTATGTACGGCGTGCGCCGTGACCCTGCCAGCACAGCCGAGCCTTTTGGGTGAGTCTGCATCGGTTCTGATGAAAAGCCACTAGTTTGGGCCCAATAACACTTAAATGGACAGAAACACATGAAAATACATGTACGGTGTGCGCCGTGACCCTGCCAGCGCAGCCGAGCCTTTTGGGTGAGTCTGCATCGGTTCTGATGAAAAGCCACTAGTTTGGGCCCAATAACACTGAAATTGACAGAAACACATGAAAATACATGTACGGCGTGCGCCGTGACCCTGCCAGCGCAGCCGAGCCTTTTGGGTGAGTCTGCATCGGTTCTGATGAAAAGCCACTAGTTTGGGCCCAATAACACTTAAATGGACAGAAACACATGAAAATACATGTACGGCGTGCGCCGTGACCCTGCCAGCGCAGCCGAGCCTTTTGGGTGAGTCTGCATCGGTTCTGATGAAAAGCCACTAGTTTGGGCCCAATAACACTGAAATTGACAGAAACACATGAAAATGCATGTACGGCGTGCGCCGTGACCCTGCCAGCGCAGCCGAGCCTTTTGGGTGAGTCTGCATCGGTTCTGATGAAAAGCCACTAGTTTGGGCTCAAAAACACTGAAATTGACAGAAACACATGAAAATGCATGTACGGTGTGCGCCGTGACCCTGCGCAGCCGAGCTTTTGGGGTGAGTCTGCATCGGTTCTGATGAAAAGCCACTAGTTTGGGCCCAAAAATACTGAAATTGACAGAAACACATGAAAGTGTATGTACGGCGTGCGCCGTGACAATGCCAGCGCAGCCGAGCCTTTAGGGTGAGTCTGCATCGGTTCTGATGAAAAGCCACTAGTTTGGACCCAATAACACTGAAATTGACAGAAACACATGAAAGTGTATGTACGGCGTGCGCCGTGACCCTGCCAGCGCAGCCGAGCCTTTTGGGTGAGTCTGCATCGGTTCTGATGAAAAGCCACTAGTTTGGGCCCAATAACACTGAAATTGACAGAAACACATGAAAATGCATGTACGGCGTGCGCCGTGACCCTGCCAGCGCAGCCGAGCCTTTTGGGTGAGTCTGCATCGGTTCTGATGAAAAGCCACTAGTTTGGGCCCAATAACACTGAAATTGACAGAAACACATGAAAATGCATGTACGGCGTGCGCCGTGACCCTGCCAGCGCAGCCGAGCCTTTTGGGTGAGTCTGCATCGGTTCTGATGAAAAGCCACTAGTTTGGGCCCAATAACACTGAAATTGACAGAAACACATGAAAATGCATGTACGGCGTGCGCCGTGACCCTGCCTGCGCAGACGAGCCTTTTGGGTGAGTCTGCATCGGTTCTGATGAAAAGCGACTGGTTTGGGCCCAATAACACTGAAATTGACAGAAACACATGAAAATACATGTACGGTGTGCGCCGTGACCCTGCCAGCGCAGCCGAGCCTTTTGGGTGAGTCTGCATCGGTTCTGATGAAAAGCGACTGGTTTGGGCCCAATAACACTGAAATTGACAGAAACACATGAAAATGCATGTACGGCGTGCGCCGTGACCCTGCGCAGCCGAGCCTTTGGGGTGAGTCTGCATTGGTTCTGATGAAAAGCCACTAGTTTGGGCCCAATAACAATGAAATTGACAGAAACACATGAAAATGCATGTACGGTGTGCGCTGTGACCTTGCCAGCGCAGCCGAGCCTTTTGGGTGAGTCTGCATCGGTTCTGATGAAAAGCCACTAGTTTGGGCCCAATAACACTGAAATTGACAGAAACACATGAAAGTGTATGTACGGCGTGCGCCGTGACAATGCCAGCGCAGCCGAGCCTTTAGGGTGAGTCTGCATCGGTTCTGATGAAAAGCCACTAGTTTGGGCCCAATAACACTGAAATTGACAGAAACACATGAAAGTGTATGTACGGCGTGCGCCGTGACCCTGCCAGCGCAGCCGAGCCTTTTGGGTGAGTCTGCATCGGTTCTGATGAAAAGCCACTAGTTTGGACCCAAAAACACTGAAATTGACAGAAACACATGAAAATGCATGTACGGTGTGCGCCGTGACCCTGCCAGCGCAGCCGAGCCTTTTGGGTGAGTCTGCATCGGTTCTGATGAAAAGCCACTAGTTTGGGCCCAATAACACTGAAATTGACAGAAACACATGAAAATGCATGTACGGTGTGCGCCGTGACCCTGCGCAGCCGAGCCTTTGGGGTGAGTCTGCATCGGTTCTGATGAAAAGCCACTAGTTTGGGCCCAATAACACTGAAATTGACAGAAACACATGAAAATGCATGTACGGCGTGCGCCGTGACCCTGCCAGCGCAGCCGAGCCTTTTGGGTGAGTCTGCATCGGTTCTGATGAAAAGCCACTAGTTTGGGCCCAATAACACTGAAATGGACAGAAACACATGAAAATACATGTACGGCGTGCGCCGTGACCCTGCCAGCGCAGCCGAGCCTTTTGGGTGAGTCTGCATCGGTTCTGATGAAAAGCCACTAGTTTGGGCCCAATAACACTGAAATTGACAGAAACACATGAAAATGCATGTACGGCGTGCGCCGTGACCCTGCCAGCGCAGCCGAGCCTTTTGGGTGAGTCTGCATCGGTTCTGATGAAAAGCCACTAGTTTGGGCCCAAAAACACTGAAATTGACAGAAACACATGAAAATGCATGTACGGTGTGCGCCGTGATCCTGCCAGCGCAGCCGAGCCTTTTGGGTGAGTCTGCATCGGTTCTGATGAAAAGCCACTAGTTTGGGCCCAATAACACTGAAATTGACAGAAACACATGAAAATGCATGTACGGCGTGCGCCGTGACCCTGCCAGCGCAGCCGAGCCTTTTGGGTGAGTCTGCATCGGTTCTGATGAAAAGCCACTAGTTTGGGCCCAAAAATACTGAAATTGACAGAAACACATGAAAATGCATGTACGGCGTGCGCCGTGACCCTGCCAGCGCAGCCGAGCCTTTTGGGTGAGTCTGCATCGGTTCTGATGAAAAGCGACTGGTTTGGGCCCAATAACACTGAAATTGACAGAAACACATGAAAATGCATGTACGGCGTGCGCCGTGACCCTGCCAGCGCAGCCGAGCCTTTTGGGTGAGTCTGCATCGGTTCTGATGAAAAGCGACTGGTTTGGGCCCAATAACACAGAAATTAACAGAAACACGTGAAAGTGCATGTAGGGCGTGCACCGTGACCCTGCCAGCGCAGCCGAGCCTTTTGGGTGAGTCTGCATCGGTTCTGATGAAAAGCCACTAGTTTGGGCCCAATAACACTGAAATTGACAGAAACACATGAAAATGCATGTACGGCGTGCGCCGTGACCCTGCGCAGCCGAGCCTTTGGGGTGAGTCTGCATCGGTTCTGATGAAAAGCCACTAATTTGGGCCCAATAACACTGAAATTGACAGAAACACATGAAAATGCATGTACAACGCGTGCACCGTGACCCTGCCAGCGCAGCCGAGCCTTTTGGGTGAGTCTGCATCGGTTCTGATGAAAAGCCACTAGTTTGGGCCCAATAACACTGAAATTGACAGAAACACATGAAAATGCATGTACGGCGTGCGCCGTGACCCTGCGCAGCCGAGCCTTTGGGGTGAGTCTGCATCGGTTCTGATGAAAAGCCACTAGTTTGGGCCCAATAACACTGAAATTGACAGAAACACATGAAAGTGTATGTACGGCGTGCGCCGTGACCCTGCCAGCACAGCCGAGCCTTTTGGGTGAGTCTGCATCGGTTCTGATGAAAAGCCACTAGTTTGGGCCCAAAAATACTGAAATTGACAGAAACACATGAAAATGCATGTACGGCGTGCGCCGTGACCCTGCCAGCGCAGCCGAGCCTTTTGGGTGAGTCTGCATCGGTTCTGATGAAAAGCCACTAGTTTGGGCCCAATAACACTGAAATTGACAGAAACACATGAAAATGCATGTACGGCGTGCGCCGTGACCCTGCCTGCGCAGACGAGCCTTTTGGGTGAGTCTGCATCGGTTCTGATGAAAAGCCACTAGTTTGGGCCCAATAACACTGAAATTGACAGAAACACATGAAAATACATGTACGGTGTGCGCCGTGACCCTGCCAGCGCAGCCGAGCCTTTTGGGTGAGTCTGCATCGGTTCTGATGAAAAGCGACTGGTTTGGGCCCAATAACACTGAAATTGACAGAAACACATGAAAATGCATGTACGGCGTGCGCCGTGACCCTGCGCAGCCGAGCCTTTGGGGTGAGTCTGCATTGGTTCTGATGAAAAGCCACTAGTTTGAGCCCAATAACAATGAAATTGACAGAAACACATGAAAATGCATGTACGGTGTGCGCTGTGACCTTGCCAGCGCAGCCGAGCCTTTTGGGTGAGTCTGCATCGGTTCTGATGAAAAGCCACTAGTTTGGGCCCAATAACACTGAAATTGACAGAAACACATGAAAGTGTATGTACGGCGTGCGCCGTGACAATGCCAGCGCAGCCGAGCCTTTAGGGTGAGTCTGCATCGGTTCTGATGAAAAGCCACTAGTTTGGGCCCAATAACACTGAAATTGACAGAAACACATGAAAGTGTATGTACGGCGTGCGCCGTGACCCTGCCAGCGCAGCCGAGCCTTTTGGGTGAGTCTGCATCGGTTCTGATGAAAAGCCACTAGTTTGGACCCAAAAACACTGAAATTGACAGAAACACATGAAAATGCATGTACGGTGTGCGCCGTGACCCTGCCAGCGCAGCCGAGCCTTTTGGGTGAGTCTGCATCGGTTCTGATGAAAAGCCACTAGTTTGGGCCCAATAACACTGAAATTGACAGAAACACATGAAAATGCATGTACGGTGTGCGCCGTGACCCTGCGCAGCCGAGCCTTTGGGGTGAGTCTGCATCGGTTCTGATGAAAAGCCACTAGTTTGGGCCCAATAACACTGAAATTGACAGAAACACATGAAAATGCATGTACGGCGTGCGCCGTGACCCTGCCAGCGCAGCCGAGCCTTTTGGGTGAGTCTGCATCGGTTCTGATGAAAAGCCACTAGTTTGGGCCCAATAACACTGAAATGGACAGAAACACATGAAAATACATGTACGGCGTGCGCCGTGACCCTGCCAGCGCAGCCGAGCCTTTTGGGTGAGTCTGCATCGGTTCTGATGAAAAGCCACTAGTTTGGGCCCAATAACACTGAAATTGACAGAAACACATGAAAATGCATGTACGGCGTGCGCCGTGACCCTGCCAGCGCAGCCGAGCCTTTTGGGTGAGTCTGCATCGGTTCTGATGAAAAGCCACTAGTTTGGGCCCAAAAACACTGAAATTGACAGAAACACATGAAAATGCATGTACGGTGTGCGCCGTGATCCTGCCAGCGCAGCCGAGCCTTTTGGGTGAGTCTGCATCGGTTCTGATGAAAAGCCACTAGTTTGGGCCCAATAACACTGAAATTGACAGAAACACATGAAAATGCATGTACGGCGTGCGCCGTGACCCTGCCAGCGCAGCCGAGCCTTTTGGGTGAGTCTGCATCGGTTCTGATGAAAAGCCACTAGTTTGGGCCCAAAAATACTGAAATTGACAGAAACACATGAAAATGCATGTACGGCGTGCGCCGTGACCCTGCCAGCGCAGCCGAGCCTTTTGGGTGAGTCTGCATCGGTTCTGATGAAAAGCGACTGGTTTGGGCCCAATAACACAGAAATTAACAGAAACACGTGAAAGTGCATGTAGGGCGTGCACCGTGACCCTGCCAGCGCAGCCGAGCCTTTTGGGTGAGTCTGCATCGGTTCTGATGAAAAGCCACTAGTTTGGGCCCAATAACACTGAAATTGACAGAAACACATGAAAATGCATGTACGGCGTGCGCCGTGACCCTGCGCAGCCGAGCCTTTGGGGTGAGTCTGCATCGGTTCTGATGAAAAGCCACTAGTTTGGGCCCAATAACACTGAAATTGACAGAAACACATGAAAATGCATGTACAACGCGTGCACCGTGACCCTGCCAGCGCAGCCGAGCCTTTTGGGTGAGTCTGCATCGGTTCTGATGAAAAGCCACTAGTTTGGGCCCAATAACACTGAAATTGACAGAAACACATGAAAATGCATGTACGGCGTGCGCCGTGACCCTGCCAGCGCAGCCGAGCGTTTTGGGTGAGTCTGCATCGGTTCTGATGAAAAGCCACTAGTTTGGGCCCAAAAACACTGAAATTGACAGAAACACATGAAAATGCATGTACGGTGTGCGCCGTGACCCTGCGCAGCCGAGCCTTTTGGGTGAGTCTGCATCGGTTCTGATGAAAAGCCACTAGTTTGGGCCCAATAACACTGAAATTGACAGAAACACATGAAAATGCATGTACGGTGTGCGCCGTGACCCTGCCAGCGCAGCCGAGCCTTTTGGGTGAGTCTGCATCGGTTCTGATGAAAAGCCACTAGTTTGGGCCCAAAAATACTGAAATTGACAGAAACACATGAAAATGCATGTACGGCGTGCGCCGTGACCCTGCCAGCGCAGCCGAGCCTTTTGGGTGAGTCTGCATCGGTTCTGATGAAAAGCCACTAGTTTGGGCCCAATAACACTTAAATGGACAGAAACACATGAAAATACATGTACGGCGTGCGCCGTGACCCTGCCAGCGCAGCCGAGCCTTTTGGGTGAGTCTGCATCGGTTCTGATGAAAAGCCACTAGTTTGGGCCCAATAACACTGAAATTGACAGAAACACATGAAAATACATGTACGGCGTGCGCCGTGACCCTGCCAGCGCAGCCGAGCCTTTTGGGTGAGTCTGCATCGGTTCTGATGAAAAGCCACTAGTTTGGGCCCAATAACACTGAAATTGACAGAAACACATGAAAATGCATGTACGGCGTGCGCCGTGACCCTGCCAGCGCAGCCGAGCCTTTTGGGTGAGTCTGCATCGGTTCTGATGAAAAGCCACTAGTTTGGGCTCAAAAACACTGAAATTGACAGAAACACATGAAAATGCATGTACGGTGTGCGCCGTGACCCTGCGCAGCCGAGCTTTTGGGGTGAGTCTGCATCGGTTCTGATGAAAAGCCACTAGTTTGGGCCCAAAAATACTGAAATTGACAGAAACACATGAAAGTGTATGTACGGCGTGCGCCGTGACAATGCCAGCGCAGCCGAGCCTTTTGGGTGAGTCTGCATCGGTTCTGATGAAAAGCCACTAGTTTGGACCCAATAACACTGAAATTGACAGAAACACATGAAAGTGTATGTACGGCGTGCGCCGTGACCCTGCCAGCGCAGCCGAGCCTTTTGGGTGAGTCTGCATCGGTTCTGATGAAAAGCCACTAGTTTGGACCCAAAAACACTGAAATTGACAGAAACACATGAAAATGCATGTACGGTGTGCGCCGTGACCCTGCCAGCGCAGCCGAGCCTTTTGGGTGAGTCTGCATCGGTTCTGATGAAAAGCTACTAGTTTGGGCCCAAAAACACTGAAATTGACTGAAACACATGAAAATGCATGTACGGCGTGCGCCGTGACCCTGCCAGCGCAGCCGAGCCTTTTGGGTGAGTCTGCATCGGTTCTGATGAAAAGCGACTGGTTTGGGCCCAATAACACTGAAATTGACAGAAACACATGAAAATGCATGTACGGCGTGCGCCGTGACCCTACCAGCGCAGCCGAGCCTTTTGGGTGAGTCTGCATCGGTTCTGATGAAAAGCCACTAGTTTGGGCCCAATAACACTGAAATTGACAGAAACACATGAAAATACATGTACGGCGTGCGCCGATACCCTGCCAGCGCAGCCGAGCCTTTTGGGTGAGTCTGCATCGGTTCTGATGAAAAGCCACTAGTTTGGGCCTAATAACACTTAAATGGACAGAAACACATGAAAATACATGTACGGCGTGCGCCGTGACCCTGCCAGCGCAGCCGAGCCTTTTGGGTGAGTCTGCATCGGTTCTGATGAAAAGCCACTAGTTTGGGCCCAATAACACTGAAATTGACAGAAACACATGAAAATGCATGTACGGCGTGCGCCGTGACCCTGCCAGCGCAGCCGAGACTTTTGGGTGAGTCTGCATCGGTTCTGATGAAAAGCCACTAGTTTGGGCCCAAAAACACTGAAATTGACAGAAACACATGAAAATGCATGTACGGTGTGCGCCGTGACCCTGCGCAGCCGAGCCTTTGGGGTGAGTCTGCATCGGTTCTGATGAAAAGCCACTAGTTTGGGCCCAATAACACTGAAATTGACAGAAACACATGAAAATGCATGTACGGCGTGCGCCGTGACCCTGCCAGCGCAGCCGAGCGTTTTGGGTGAGTCTGCATCGGTTCTGATGAAAAGCGACTGGTTTGGGCCCAATAACACTGAAATTGACAGAAACACATGAAAATGCATGTACGGCGTGCGCCGTGACCCTACCAGCGCAGCCAAGCCTTTTGGGTGAGTCTGCATCGGTTCTGATGAAAAGCCACTAGTTTGGGCCCAATAACACTGAAATTGACAGAAACACATGAAAATGCATGTACGGCATGCGCCGTAACCCTGCGCAGCCGAGCCTTTGGGGTGAGTCTGCATCGGTTCTGATGAAAAGCCACTAGTTTGGGCCCAATAACACTGAAATTGACAGAAACACATGAAAATGCATGTACGGCGTGCGCCGTGACCCTGCCAGCGCAGCCGAGCCTTTTGGGTGAGTCTGCATCGGTTCTGATGAAAAGCCACTAGTTTGGGCCCAATAACACTGAAATTGACAGAAACACATGAAAATGCATGTACGGCGTGCGCCGTGACCCTGCCAGCGCAGCCGAGCGTTTTGGGTGAGTCTGCATCGGTTCTGATGAAAAGCGACTGGTTTGGGCCCAATAACACTGAAATTGACAGAAACACATGAAAATGCATGTACGGCGTGCGCCGTGACCCTACCAGCGCAGCCGAGCCTTTGGGGTGAGTCTGCATCGGTTCTGATGAAAAGCCACTAGTTTGGGCCCAATAACACTGAAATGGACAGAAACACATGAAAATACATGTACGGCGTGCGCCGTGACCCTGCCAGTGCAGCCGAGCCTTTTGGGTGAGTCTGCATCGGTTCTGATGAAAAGCTACTAGTTTGGGCCCAATAACACTGAAATTGACAGAAACACATGAAAATGCATGTACGGCGTGCGCCGTGACCCTGCCAGCGCAGCCGAGCTTTTTGGGTGAGTCTGCATCGGTTCTGATGAAAAGCCACTAGTTTGGGCCCAAAAATACTGAAATTGACAGAAACACATGAAAATGCATGTACGGCGTGCGCCGTGACCCTGCCAGCGCAGCCGAGCCTTTTGGGTGAGTCTGCATCGGTTCTGATGAAAAGCGACTGGTTTGGGCCCAATAACACTGAAATTGACAGAAACACATGAAAATGCATGTACGGCGTGCGCCGTGACCCTGCCAGCGCAGCCGAGCCTTTTGGGTGAGTCTGCATCGGTTCTGATGAAAAGCCACTAGTTTGGGCCCAATAACACTGAAATTGACAGAAACACATGAAAATGCATGTACGGCGTGCGCCGTGACCCTGCCAGCGCAGCCGAGCGTTTTGGGTGAGTCTGCATCGGTTCTGATGAAAAACGACTGGTTTGGGCCCAATAACACTGAAATTGACAGAAACACATGAAAATGCATGTACGGCGTGCGCCGTGACCCTACCAGCGCAGCCAAGCCTTTTGGGTGAGTCTGCATCGGTTCTGATGAAAAGCCACTAGTTTGGGCCCAATAACACTGAAATTGACAGAAACACATGAAAATGCATGTACGGCATGCGCCGTAACCCTGCGCAGCCGAGCCTTTGGGGTGAGTCTGCATCGGTTCTGATGAAAAGCCACTAGTTTGGGCCCAATAACACTGAAATTGACAGAAACACATGAAAATGCATGTACGGCGTGCGCCGTGACCCTGCCAGCGCAGCCGAGCCTTTTGGGTGAGTCTGCATCGGTTCTGATGAAAAGCCACTAGTTTGGGCCCAATAACACTGAAATTGACAGAAACACATGAAAATGCATGTACGGCGTGCGCCGTGACCCTGCCAGCGCAGCCGAGCGTTTTGGGTGAGTCTGCATCGGTTCTGATGAAAAGCGACTGGTTTGGGCCCAATAACACTGAAATTGACAGAAACACATGAAAATGCATGTACGGCGTGCGCCGTGACCCTACCAGCGCAGCCGAGCCTTTGGGGTGAGTCTGCATCGGTTCTGATGAAAAGCCACTAGTTTGGGCCCAATAACACTGAAATGGACAGAAACACATGAAAATACATGTACGGCGTGCGCCGTGACCCTGCCAGTGCAGCCGAGCCTTTTGGGTGAGTCTGCATCGGTTCTGATGAAAAGCTACTAGTTTGGGCCCAATAACACTGAAATTGACAGAAACACATGAAAATGCATGTACGGCGTGCGCCGTGACCCTGCCAGCGCAGCCGAGCCTTTTGGGTGAGTCTGCATCGGTTCTGATGAAAAGCCACTAGTTTGGGCCCAATAACACTGAAATTGACAGAAACACATGAAAATGCATGTACGGCGTGCGCCGTGACCCTGCCAGCGCAGCCGAGCCTTTTGGGTGAGTCTGCATCGGTTCTGATGAAAAGCGACTGGTTTGGGCCCAATAACACTGAAATTGACAGAAACACATGAAAATGCATGTACGGCGTGCGCCGTGACCCTGCCAGCGCAGCCGAGCCTTTTGGGTGAGTCTGCATCGGTTCTGATGAAAAGCCACTAGTTTGGGCCCAATAACACTGAAATTGACAGAAACACATGAAAATGCATGTACGGCGTGCGCCGTGACCCTGCCAGCGCAGTCGAGCGTTTTGGGTGAGTCTGCATCGGTTCTGATGAAAAGCGACTGGTTTGGGCCCAATAACACTGAAATTGACAGAAACACATGAAAATGCATGTACGGCGTGCGCCGTGACCCTACCAGCGCAGCCAAGCCTTTTGGGTGAGTCTGCATCGGTTCTGATGAAAAGCCACTAGTTTGGGCCCAATAACACTGAAATTGACAGAAACACATGAAAATGCATGTACGGCATGCGCCGTAACCCTGCGCAGCCGAGCCTTTGGGGTGAGTCTGCATCGGTTCTGATGAAAAGCCACTAGTTTGGGCCCAATAACACTGAAATTGTCAGAAACACATGAAAATGCATGTACGGCGTGCGCCGTGACCCTGCCAGCGCAGCCGAGCCTTTTGGGTGAGTCTGCATCGGTTCTGATGAAAAGCCACTAGTTTGGGCCCAATAACACTGAAATTGACAGAAACACATGAAAATGCATGTACGGCGTGCGCCGTGACCCTGCCAGCGCAGCCGAGCGTTTTGGGTGAGTCTGCATCGGTTCTGATGAAAAGCGACTGGTTTGGGCCCAATAACACTGAAATTGACAGAAACACATGAAAATGCATGTACGGCGTGCGCCGTGACCCTACCAGCGCAGCCGAGCCTTTGGGGTGAGTCTGCATCGGTTCTGATGAAAAGCCACTAGTTTGGGCCCAATAACACTGAAATGGACAGAAACACATGAAAATACATGTACGGCGTGCGCCGTGACCCTGCCAGTGCAGCCGAGCCTTTTGGGTGAGTCTGCATCGGTTCTGATGAAAAGCTACAAGTTTGGGCCCAATAACACTGAAATTGACAGAAACACATGAAAATGCATGTACGGCGTGCGCCGTGACCCTGCCAGCGCAGCCGAGCCTTTTGGGTGAGTCTGCATCGGTTCTGATGAAAAGCCACTAGTTTGGGCCCAATAACACTGAAATTGACAGAAACACATGAAAATGCATGTACGGCGTGCGTCGTGACCCTGCCAGCGCAGCCGAGCCTTTTGGGTGAGTCTGCATTGGCTCTGATGAAAAGCCACTAGTTTGGGCCCAATAACACTGAAATTGACAGAAACACATGAAAATGCATGTACGGTTTGCGCCGTGACCCTGCCAGCGCAGCCGAGCCTTTTGGGTGAGTCTGCATCGGTTCTGATGAAAAGCCACTAGTTTGGGCCCAATAACACTGAAATTGACAGAAACACATGAAAATGCATGTACGGCGTGCGCCTTGACCCTGCCAGCGCAGCCGAGCGTTTTGGGTGAGTCTGCATCGGTTCTGATGAAAAGCCACTAGTTTGGGCCCAATAACACTGAAATTGACAGAAACACATGAAAATGCATGTACGGCATGCGCCGTAACCCTGCGCAGCCGAGCCTTTGGAGTGAGTCTGCATCGGTTCTGATGAAAAGCCACTAGTTTGGGCCCAATAACACTGAAATTGACAGAAACACATGAAAATGCATGTACGGCATGCGCCGTAACCCTGCGCAGCCGAGCCTTTTGGGTGAGTCTGCATTGGCTCTGATGAAAAGCCACTAGTTTGGGCCCAATAACACTGAAATTGACAGAAACACATGAAAATGCATGTACGGTTTGCGCCGTGACCCTGCCAGCGCAGCCGAGCCTTTTGGGTGAGTCTGCATCGGTTCTGATGAAAAGCCACTAGTTTGGGCCCAATAACACTGAAATTGACAGAAACACATGAAAATGCATGTACGGCGTGCGCCTTGACCCTGCCAGCGCAGCCGAGCGTTTTGGGTGAGTCTGCATCGGTTCTGATGAAAAGCGACTGGTTTGGGCCCAATAACACTGAAATTGACAGAAACACATGAAAATGCATGTACGGCGTGCGCCGTGACCCTACCAGCGCAGCCGAGCCTTTGGGGTGAGTCTGCATCGGTTCTGATGAAAAGCCACTAGTTTGGGCCCAATAACACTGAAATGGACAGAAACACATGAAAATACATGTACGGCGTGCGCCGTGACCCTGCCAGTGCAGCCGAGCCTTTTGGGTGAGTCTGCATCGGTTCTGATGAAAAGCTACTAGTTTGGGCCCAATAACACTGAAATTGACAGAAACACATGAAAATGCATGTACGGCGTGCGCCGTGACCCTGCCAGCGCAGCCGAGCCTTTTGGGTGAGTCTGCATCGGTTCTGATGAAAAGCCACTAGTTTGGGCCCAATAACACTGAAATTGACAGAAACACATGAAAATGCATGTACACACCGTACATGCATTTTCATGTGTTTCTGTCAATTTCACTGTTTGGGCCCAATAACACTGAAATTGACAGAAACACATGAAAATGCATGTACGGCGTGCGCCGTGACCCTGCCAGCGCAGCCGAGCCTTTTGGGTGAGTCTGCATCGGTTCTGATGAAAAGCGACTGGTTTGGGCCCAAAAACACTGAAATTGACAGAAACACATGAAAATGCATGTACGGTGTGCGCCGTGACCCTGCGCAGCCGAGCCTTTGGGGTGAGTCTGCATCGGTTCTGATGAAAAGCCACTAGTTTGGGCCCAATAACACTGAAATTGACAGAAACACATGAAAATGCATGTACGGTGTGCGCCGTGACCCTGCCAGCGCAGCCGAGCCTTTTGGGTGAGTCTGCATCGGTTCTGATGAAAAGTCACTAGTTTGGGCCCAATAACACTGAAATTGACAGAAACACATGAAAATGCATGTATGGCGTGCGCCGTGATCCTACCAGCGCAGCCGAGCCTTTTGGGTGAGTCTGCATCGGTTCTGATGAAAAGCCACTAGTTTGGGCCCAATAACACTGAAATTGACAGAAACACATGAAAATACATGTACGGCGTGCGCCGTGACCCTGCCAGCGCAGCCGAGCCTTTTGGGTGAGTCTGCATCGGTTCTGATGAAAAGCCACTAGTTTGGGCCCAATAACACTTAAATGGACAGAAACACATGAAAATACATGTACGGCGTGCGCCGTGACCCTGCCAGCGCAGCCGAGCCTTTTGGGTGAGTCTGCATCGGTTCTGATGAAAAGCCACTAGTTTGGGCCCAATAACACTGAAATTGACAGAAACACATGAAAATGCATGTACGGCGTGCGCCGTGATCCTACCAGCGCAGCCGAGCCTTTTGGGTGAGTCTGCATCGGTTCTGATGAAAAGCCACTAGTTTGGGCCCAATAACACTGAAATTGACAGAAACACATGAAAATACATGTACGGCGTGCGCCGTGACCCTGCCAGCGCAGCCGAGCCTTTTGGGTGAGTCTGCATCGGTTCTGATGAAAAGCCACTAGTTTGGGCCCAATAACACTTAAATGGACAGAAACACATGAAAATACATGTACGGCGTGCGCCGTGACCCTGCCAGCGCAGCCGAGCCTTTTGGGTGAGTCTGCATCGGTTCTGATGAAAAGCCACTAGTTTGGGCCCAATAACACTGAAATTGACAGAAACACATGAAAATGCATGTACGGCGTGCGCCGTGACCCTGCCAGCGCAGCCGAGCCTTTTGGGTGAGTCTGCATCGGTTCTGATGAAAAGCCACTAGTTTGGGCCCAATAACACTGAAATTGACAGAAACACATGAAAATGCATGTACGGCGTGCGCCGTGACCCTGCCAGCGCAGCCGAGCCTTTTGGGTGAGTCTGCATCGGTTCTGATGAAAAGCCACTAGTTTGGGCCCAATAACACTGAAATGGACAGAAACACATGAAAATACATGTACGGCGTGCGCCGTGACCCTGCCAGCGCAGCCGAGCCTTTTGGGTGAGTCTGCATCGGTTCTGATGAAAAGCCACTAGTTTGGGCCCAATAACACTGAAATTGACAGAAACACATGAAAATGCATGTACGGCGTGCGCCGTGACCCTGCCAGCGCAGCCGAGCCTTTTGGGTGAGTCTGCATCGGTTCTGATGAAAAGCCACTAGTTTGGGCCCAAAAACACTGAAATTGACAGAAACACATGAAAATGCATGTACGGTGTGCGCCGTGATCCTGCCAGCGCAGCCGAGCCTTTTGGGTGAGTCTGCATCGGTTCTGATGAAAAGCCACTAGTTTGGGCCCAATAACACTGAAATTGACAGAAACACATGAAAATGCATGTACGGCGTGCGCCGTGACCCTGCCAGCGCAGCCGAGCCTTTTGGGTGAGTCTGCATCGGTTCTGATGAAAAGCCACTAGTTTGGGCCCAAAAATACTGAAATTGACAGAAACACATGAAAATGCATGTACGGCGTGCGCCGTGACCCTGCCAGCGCAGCCGAGCCTTTTGGGTGAGTCTGCATCGGTTCTGATGAAAAGCCACTAGTTTGGGCCCAAAAACACTGAAATTGACAGAAACACATGAAAATGCATGTACGGCGTGCACCGTGACCCTGCCAGCGCAGCCGAGCCTTTAGGGTGAGTCTGCATCGGTTCTGATGAAAAGCCACTAGTTTGGGCCCAATAACACTTAAATGGACAGAAACACATGAAAATACATGTACGGCGTGCGCCGTGACCCTGCCAGCGCAGCCGAGCCTTTTGGGTGAGTCTGCATCGGTTCTGATGAAAAGCCACTAGTTTGGGCCCAATAACACTGAAATTGACAGAAACACATGAAAATGCATGTACGGCGTGCGCCGTGACCCTGCCAGCGCAGCCGAGCCTTTTGGGTGAGTCTGCATCGGTTCTGATGAAAAGCCACTAGTTTGGGCCCAAAAACACTGAAATTGACAGAAACACATGAAAATGCATGTACGGTGTGCGCCGTGACCCTGCGCAGCCGAGCCTTTGCGGTGAGTCTGCATCGGTTCTGATGAAAAGCCACTAGTTTGGGCCCAATAACACTGAAATTGACAGAAACACATGAAAATGCATGTACGGCGTGCGCCGTGACCCTGCCAGCGCAGCCGAGCCTTTTGGGTGAGTCTGCATCGGTTCTGATGAAAAGCCACTAGTTTGGGCCCAATAACACTGAAATGGACAGAAACACATGAAAATACATGTACGGCGTGCGCCGTGACCCTGCCAGCGCAGCCGAGCCTTTTGGGTGAGTCTGCATCGGTTCTGATGAAAAGCCACTAGTTTGGGCCCAATAACACTGAAATTGACAGAAACACATGAAAATGCATGTACGGCGTGCGCCGTGACCCTGCCAGCGCAGCCGAGCCTTTTGGGTGAGTCTGCATCGGTTCTGATGAAAAGCCACTAGTTTGGGCCCAAAAACACTGAAATTGACAGAAACACATGAAAATGCATGTACGGTGTGCGCCGTGATCCTGCCAGCGCAGCCGAGCCTTTTGGGTGAGTCTGCATCGGTTCTTATGAAAAGCCACTAGTTTGGGCCCAATAACACTGAAATTGACAGAAACACATGAAAATGCATGTACGGCGTGCGCCGTGACCCTGCCAGCGCAGCCGAGCCTTTTGGGTGAGTCTGCATCGGTTCTGATGAAAAGCCACTAGTTTGGGCCCAAAAACACTGAAATTGACAGAAACACATGAAAATGCATGTACGGCGTGCACCGTGACCCTGCCAGCGCAGCCGAGCCTTTAGGGTGAGTCTGCATCGGTTCTGATGAAAAGGCACTAGTTTGGGCCCAATAACACTGAAATTGACAGAAACACATGAAAATGCATGTACGGCGTGCGCCGTGACCCTGCCAGTGCAGCCGAGCCTTTTGGGTGAGTCTGCATCGGTTCTGATGAAAAGCGACTGGTTTGAGCCCAATAACACTGAAATTGACAGAAACACATGAAAATGCATGTACGGCGTGCGCCGTGACCCTGCGCAGCCGAGCCTTTGGGGTGAGTCTGCATCGGTTCTGATGAAAAGCCACTAGTTTGGGCCCAATAACACTGAAATTGACAGAAACACATGAAAATGCATGTACAACGCGTGCACCGTGACCCTGCCAGCGCAGCCGAGCCTTTTGGGTGAGTCTGCATCGGTTCTGATGAAAAGCCACTAGTTTGGGCCCAATAACACTGAAATTGACAGAAACACATGAAAATGCATGTACGGCGTGCGCCGTGACCCTGCCAGCGCAGCCGAGCGTTTTGGGTGAGTCTGCATCGGTTCTGATGAAAAGCCACTAGTTTGGGCCCAATAACACTGAAATTGACAGAAACACATGAAAATGCATGTACGGCGTGCGCCGTGACCCTGCCAGCGCAGCCGAGCGTTTTGGGTGAGTCTGCATCGGTTCTGATGAAAAGCCACTAGTTTGGGCCCAAAAACACTGAAATTGACAGAAACACATGAAAATGCATGTACGGTGTGCGCCGTGACCCTGCGCAGCCGAGCCTTTTGGGTGAGTCTGCATCGGTTCTGATGAAAAGCCACTAGTTTGGGCCCAATAACACTGAAATTGACAGAAACACATGAAAATGCATGTACGGTGTGCGCCGTGACCCTGCCAGCGCAGCCGAGCCTTTTGGGTGAGTCTGCATCGGTTCTGATGAAAAGCCACTAGTTTGGGCCCAATAACACTGAAATTGACAGAAACACATGAAAATACATGTACGGCGTGCGCCGTGACCCTGCCAGCGCAGCCGAGCCTTTTGGGTGAGTCTGCATCGGTTCTGATGAAAAGCCACTAGTTTGGGCCCAATAACACTTAAATGGACAGAAACACATGAAAATACATGTACGGCGTGCGCCGTGACCCTGCCAGCGCAGCCGAGCCTTTTGGGTGAGTCTGCATCGGTTCTGATGAAAAGCCACTAGTTTGGGCCCAATAACACTGAAATTGACAGAAACACATGAAAATACATGTACGGCGTGCGCCGTGACCCTGCCAGTGCAGCCGAGCCTTTTGGGTGAGTCTGCATCGGTTCTGATGAAAAGCCACTAGTTTGGGCCCAATAACACTTAAATGGACAGAAACACATGAAAATACATGTACGGCGTGCGCCGTGACCCTGCCAGCGCAGCCGAGCCTTTTGGGTGAGTCTGCATCGGTTCTGATGAAAAGCCACTAGTTTGGGCCCAATAACACTGAAATTGACAGAAACACATGAAAATGCATGTACGGCGTGCGCCGTGACCCTGCCAGCGCAGCCGAGCCTTTTGGGTGAGTCTGCATCGGTTCTGATGAAAAGCCACTAGTTTGGGCTCAAAAACACTGAAATTGACAGAAACACATGAAAATGCATGTACGGTGTGCGCCGTGACCCTGCGCAGCGGAGCTTTTGGGGTGAGTCTGCATCGGTTCTGATGAAAAGCCACTAGTTTGGGCCCAAAAATACTGAAATTGACAGAAACACATGAAAGTGTATGTACGGCGTGCGCCGTGACAATGCCAGCGCAGCCGAGCCTTTAGGGTGAGTCTGCATCGGTTGTGATGAAAAGCCACTAGTTTGGGCCGAATAACACTGAAATTGACAGAAACACATGAAAGTGTATGTACGGCGTGCGCCGTGACCCTGCCAGCGCAGCCGAGCCTTTTGGGTGAGTCTGCATCGGTTCTGATGAAAAGCCACTAGTTTGGACCCAAAAACACTGAAATTGACAGAAACACATGAAAATGCATGTACGGTGTGCGCCGTGACCCTGCCAGCGCAGCCGAGCCTTTTGGGTGAGTCTGCATCGGTTCTGATGAAAAGCTACTAGTTTGGGCCCAAAAACACTGAAATTGACAGAAACACATGAAAGTGTATGTACGGCGAGCGCCGTGACAATGCCAGCGCAGCCGAGCCTTTAGGGTGAGTCTGCATCGGTTCTGATGAAAAGCCACTAGTTTGGGCCCAATAACACTGAAATTGACAGAAACACATGAAAGTGTATGTACGGCGTGCGCCGTGACCCTGCTAGCACAGCCGAGCCTTTTGGGTGAGTCTGCATCGGTTCTGATGAAAAGCGACTGGTTTGGGCCCAATAACACTGAAATTGACAGAAACACATGAAAATGCATGTACGGCGTGCGCCGTGACCCTACCAGCGCAGCCGAGCCTTTTGGGTGAGTCTGCATCGGTTCTGATGAAAAGCCACTAGTTTGGGCCCAATAACACTGAAATTGACAGAAACACATGAAAATACATGTACGGCGTGCGCCGATACCCTGCCAGCGCAGCCGAGCCTTTTGGGTGAGTCTGCATCGGTTCTGATGAAAAGCCACTAGTTTGGGCCTAATAACACTTAAATGGACAGAAACACATGAAAATACATGTACGGCGTGCGCCGTGACCCTGCCAGCGCAGCCGAGCCTTTTGGGTGAGTCTGCATCGGTTCTGATGAAAAGCCACTAGTTTGGGCCCAATAACACTGAAATTGACAGAAACACATGAAAATGCATGTACGGCGTGCGCCGTGACCCTGCCAGCGCAGCCGAGACTTTTGGGTGAGTCTGCATCGGTTCTGATGAAAAGCCACTAGTTTGGGCCCAAAAACACTGAAATTGACAGAAACACATGAAAATGCATGTACGGTGTGCGCCGTGACCCTGCGCAGCCGAGCCTTTGGGGTGAGTCTGCATCGGTTCTGATGAAAAGCCACTAGTTTGGGCCCAATAACACTGAAATTGACAGAAACACATGAAAATACATGTACGGTGTGCGCCGTGACCCTGCCAGCACAGCCGAGCCTTTTGGGTGAATCTGCATCGGTTCTGATGAAAAGTCACTAGTTTGGGCCCAATAACACTGAAATTGACAGAAACACATGAAAATGCATGTACGGTGTGCGCCGTGACCCTGCCAGCGCAGCCGAGCCTTTTGGGTGAGTCTGCATCGGTTCTGATGAAAAGCCACTAGTTTGGGCCCAAAAATACTGAAATTGACAGAAACACATGAAAATGCATGTACGGCGTGCGCCGTGACCCTGCCAGCGCAGCCGAGCCTTTTGGGTGAGTCTGCATCGGTTCTGATGAAAAGCCACTAGTTTGGGCCCAATAACACTGAAATTGACAGAAACACATGAAAATGCATGTACGGCGTGCGCCGTGACCCTGCCAGCGCAGCCGAGCCTTTTGGGTGAGTCTGCATCGGTTCTGATGAAAAGCGACTGGTTTGGGCCCAATAACACTGAAATTGACAGAAACACATGAAAATGCATGTACGGCGTGCGCCGTGACCCTACCAGCGCAGCCGAGCCTTTTGGGTGAGTCTGCATCGGTTCTGATGAAAAGCCACTAGTTTGGGCCCAATAACACTGAAATTGACAGAAACACATGAAAATACATGTACGGTGTGCGCCGTGACCCTGCCAGCGCAGCCGAGCGTTTTGGGTGAGTCTGCATCGGTTCTGATGAAAAGCCACTAGTTTGGGCCCAATAACACTGAAATTGACAGAAACACATGAAAGTGTATGTACGGCGTGCGCCGTGACAATGCCAGCGCAGCCGAGCCTTTAGGGTGAGTCTGCATCGGTTCTGATGAAAAGCCACTAGTTTGGGCCCAATAACACTGAAATGGACAGAAACACATGAAAGTGTATGTACGGCGTGCGCCGTGACCCTGCCAGCACAGCCGAGCCTTTTGGGTGAGTCTGCATCGGTTCTGATGAAAAGCCACTAGTTTGGGCCCAAAAATACTGAAATTGACAGAAACACATGAAAATGCATGTACGGCGTGCGCCGTGACCCTGCCAGCGCAGCCGAGCCTTTTGGGTGAGTCTGCATCGGTTCTGATGAAAAGCCACTAGTTTGGGCCCAATAACACTGAAATTGACAGAAACACATGAAAATGCATGTACGGCGTGCGCCGTGACCCTGCCAGCGCAGCCGAGCCTTTTGGGTGAGTCTGCATCGGTTCTGATGAAAAGCCACTAGTTTGGGCCCAATAACACTGAAATTGACAGAAACACATGAAAATGCATGTACGGCGTGCGCCGTGACCCTGCCAGCGCAGCCGAGCATTTTGGGTGAGTCTGCATCGGTTCTGATGAAAAGCCACTAGTTTGGGCCCAATAACACTGAAATGGACAGAAACACATGAAAATACATGTACGGCGTGCGCCGTGACCCTGCCAGCGCAGCCGAGCCTTTTGGGTGAGTCTGCATCGGTTCTGATGAAAAGCCACTAGTTTGGGCCCAATAACACTGAAATTGACAGAAACACATGAAAATACATGTACGGTGTGCGCCGTGACCCTGCCAGCGCAGCCGAGCCTTTTGGGTGAGTCTGCATCGGTTCTGATGAAAAGCCACTAGTTTGGGCCCAATAACACTGAAATTGACAGAAACACATGAAAGTGTATGTACGGCGTGCGCCGTGACAATGCCAGCGCAGCCGAGCCTTTAGGGTGAGTCTGCATCGGTTCTGATGAAAAGCCACTGGTTTGGGCCCAATAACACTGAAATTGACAGAAACACATGAAAGTGTATGTACGGCGTGCGCCGTGACCCTGCCAGCGCAGCCGAGCCTTTTGGGTGAGTCTGCATCGGTTCTGATGAAAAGCCACTAGTTTGGACCCAAAAACACTGAAATTGACAGAAACACATGAAAATGCATGTACGGTGTGCGCCGTGACCCTGCCAGCGCAGCCGAGCCTTTTGGGTGAGTCTGCATCGGTTATGATGAAAAGCCACTAGTTTGGGCCCAATAACACTGAAATTGACAGAAACACATGAAAATGCATGTACGGCGTGCGCCGTGACCCTGCCAGCGCAGCCGAGCGTTTTGGGTGAGTCTGCATCGGTTCTGATGAAAAGCGACTGGTTTGGGCCCAATAACACTGAAATTGACAGAAACACATGAAAATGCATGTACGGCGTGCGCCGTGACCCTACCAGCGCAGCCGAGTCTTTGGGGTGAGTCTGCATCGGTTCTGATGAAAAGCCACTAGTTTGGGCCCAATAACACTGAAATGGACAGAAACACATGAAAATACATGTACGGCGTGCGTGGTGACCCTGCCAGTGCAGCCGAGCCTTTTGGGTGAGTCTGCATCGGTTCTGATGAAAAGCCACTAGTTTGGGCCCAATAACACTGAAATTGACAGAAACACATGAAAATGCATGTACGGTGTGCGCCTTGACCCTGCCAGCGCAGCCGAGCCTTTTGGGTGAGTCTGCATCGGTTCTGATGAAAAGCTACTAGTTTGGGCCCAAAAATACTGAAATTGACAGAAACACATGAAAATGCATGTACGGCGTGCGCCGTGACCCTTCCAGCGCAGCCGAGCCTTTTGGGTGAGTCTGCATCGGTTCTGATGAAAAGCCACTAGTTTGGGCCCAATAACACTGAAATTGACAGAAACACATGAAAATGCATGTACGGCGTGCGCCGTGACCCTGCCAGCGCAGCCGAGCCTTTTGGGTGAGTCTGCATCGGTTCTGATGAAAAGCCACTAGTTTGGGCCCAATAACACTGAAATTGACAGAAACACATGAAAATGCATGTACGGTGTGCGCCCTGACCCTGCATGCGCAGCCGAGCCTTTTGGGTGAGTCTGCATCGGTTCTGATGAAAAGCTACTAGTTTGGGCCCAAAAACACTGAAATTGACAGAAACACATGAAAATGCATGTACGGCGTGCGCCGTGACCCTGCCAGCGCAGCCAAGCCTTTTGGGTGAGTCTGCATCGGTTCTGATGAAAAGCGACTGGTTTGGGCCCAATAACACTGAAATTGACAGAAACACATGAAAATGCATGTACGGCGTGCGCCGTGACCCTACCAGCGCAGCCGAGCCTTTTGGGTGAGTCTGCATCGGTTCTGATGAAAAGCCACTAGTTTGGGCCCAATAACACTGAAATTGACAGAAACACATGAAAATGCATGTACGGCATGCGCCGTAACCCTGCGCAGCCGAGCCTTTGGGGTGAGTCTGCATCGGTTCTGATGAAAAGCCACTAGTTTGGGCCCAATAACACTGAAATTGACAGAAACACATGAAAATACATGTACGGTGTGCGCCGTGACCCTGCCAGCGCAGCCGAGCCTTTTGGGTGAGTCTGCATCGGTTCTCATGAAAAGCCACTAGTTTGGGCCCAATAACACTGAAATTGACAGAAACACATGAAAGTGTATGTACGGCGTGCGCCGTGACAATGCCAGCGCAGCCGAGCCTTTAGGGTGAGTCTGCATCGGTTCTGATGAAAAGCCACTAGTTTGGGCCCAATAACACTGAAATTGACAGAAACACATGAAAGTGTATGTACGGCGTGCGCCGTGACCCTGCCAGCTCAGCCGAGCCTTTTGGGTGAGTCTGCATCGGTTCTGATGAAAAGCCACTAGTTTGGGCCCAAAAATACTGAAATTGACAGAAACACATGAAAATGCATGTACGGCGTGCGCCGTGACCCTGCCAGCGCAGCCGAGCCTTTTGGGTGAGTCTGCATCGGTTCTGATGAAAAGCCACTAGTTTGGGCCCAAAAATACTGAAATTGACAGAAACACATGAAAATGCATGTACGGCGTGCGCCGTGACCCTGCCAGCGCAGCCGAGCCTTTTGGGTGAGTCTGCATCGGTTCTGATGAAAAGCCACTAGTTTGGGCCCAATAACACTGAAATTGACAGAAACACAGGAAAATGCATGTACGGCGTGCGCCGTGACCCTGCCAGCGCAGCCGAGCCTTTTGGGTGAGTCTGCATCGGTTCTGATGAAAAGCGACTGGTTTGGGCCCAATAACACTGAAATTGACAGAAACACATGAAAATGCATGTACGGCGTGCGCCGTGACCCTACCAGCGCAGCCGAGCCTTTTGGGTGAGTCTGCATCGGTTCTGATGAAAAGCCACTAGTTTGGGCCCAATAACACTGAAATTGACAGAAACACATGAAAATGCATGTACGGCATGCGCCGTAACCCTGCGCAGCCGAGCCTTTGGGGTGAGTCTGCATCGGTTCTGATGAAAAGCCACTAGTTTGGGCCCAATAACACTGAAATGGACAGAAACACATGAAAATACATGTACGGCGTGCGCCGTGACCCTGCCAGTGCAGCCGAGCCTTTTGGGTGAGTCTGCATCGGTTCTGATGAAAAGCCACTAGTTTGGGCCCAATAACACTGAAATTGACAGAAACACATGAAAATGCATGTACGGCGTGCGCCGTGACCCTGCCAGCGCAGCCGAGCCTTTTGGGTGAGTCTGCATCGGTTCTGATGAAAAGCCACTAGTTTGGGCCCAATAACACTGAAATTGACAGAAACACATGAAAATGCATGTACGGCGTGCGCCGTGACCCTGCCAGCGCAGCCGAGCCTTTTGGGTGAGTCTGCATCGGTTCTGATGAAAAGCCAGTAGTTTGGGCCCAATAACACTGAAATTGACAGAAACACATGAAAATGCATGTACGGCGTGCGCCGTGACCCTGCCAGCGCAGCCGAGCCTTTTGGGTGAGTCTGCATCGGTTCTGATGAAAAGCCACTAGTTTGGGCCCAATAACACTGAAATTGACAGAAACACATGAAAATACATGTACGGTGTGCGCCGTGACCCTGCCAGCGCAGCCGAGCCTTTTGGGTGAGTCTGCATCGGTTCTGATGAAAAGCGACTGGTTTGGGCCCAATAACACTGAAATTGACAGAAACACATGAAAATGCATGTACGGCGTGCGCCGTGACCCTGCGCAGCCGAGCCTTTGGGGTGAGTCTGCATTGGTTCTGATGAAAAGCCACTAGTTTGGGCCCAATAACAATGAAATTGACAGAAACACATGAAAATGCATGTACGGTGTGCGCTGTGACCTTGCCAGCGCAGCCGAGCCTTTAGGGTGAGTCTGCATCGGTTCTGATGAAAAGCCACTAGTTTGGGCCCAATAACACTGAAATTGACAGAAACACATGAAAGTGTATGTACGGCGTGCGCCGTGACAATGCCAGCGCAGCCGAGCCTTTAGGGTGAGTCTGCATCGGTTCTGATGAAAAGCCACTAGTTTGGGCCCAATAACACTGAAATTGACAGAAACACATGAAAGTGTATGTACGGCGTGCGCCGTGACCCTGCCAGCGCAGCCGAGCCTTTTGGGTGAGTCTGCATCGGTTCTGATGAAAAGCCACTAGTTTGGACCCAAAAACACTGAAATTGACAGAAACACATGAAAATGCATGTACGGTGTGCGCCGTGACCCTGCCAGCGCAGCCGAGCCTTTTGGGTGAGTCTGCATCGGTTATGATGAAAAGCCACTAGTTTGGGCCCAATAACACTGAAATTGACAGAAACACATGAAAATGCATGTACGGCGTGCGCCGTGACCCTACCAGCGCAGCCGAGCCTTTTGGGTGAGTCTGCATCGGTTCTGATGAAAAGCCACTAGTTTGGGCCCAATAACACTGAAATTGACAGAAACACATGAAAATGCATGTACGGCATGCGCCGTAACCCTGCGCAGCCGAGCCTTTGGGGTGAGTCTGCATCGGTTCTGATGAAAAGCCACTAGTTTGGGCCCAATAACACTGAAATGGACAGAAACACATGAAAATACATGTACGGCGTGCGCCGTGACCCTGCCAGTGCAGCCGAGCCTTTTGGGTGAGTCTGCATCGGTTCTGATGAAAAGCCACTAGTTTGGGCCCAATAACACTGAAATTGACAGAAACACATGAAAATGCATGTACGGCGTGCGCCGTGACCCTGCCAGCGCAGCCGAGCCTTTTGGGTGAGTCTGCATCGGTTCTGATGAAAAGCCACTAGTTTGGGCCCAATAACACTGAAATTGACAGAAACACATGAAAATGCATGTACGGCGTGCGCCGTGACCCTGCCAGCGCAGCCGAGCCTTTTGGGTGAGTCTGCATCGGTTCTGATGAAAAGCCAGTAGTTTGGGCCCAATAACACTGAAATTGACAGAAACACATGAAAATGCATGTACGGCGTGCGCCGTGACCCTGCCAGCGCAGCCGAGCCTTTTGGGTGAGTCTGCATCGGTTCTGATGAAAAGCCACTAGTTTGGGCCCAATAACACTGAAATTGACAGAAACACATGAAAATACATGTACGGTGTGCGCCGTGACCCTGCCAGCGCAGCCGAGCCTTTTGGGTGAGTCTGCATCGGTTCTGATGAAAAGCGACTGGTTTGGGCCCAATAACACTGAAATTGACAGAAACACATGAAAATGCATGTACGGCGTGCGCCGTGACCCTGCGCAGCCGAGCCTTTGGGGTGAGTCTGCATTGGTTCTGATGAAAAGCCACTAGTTTGGGCCCAATAACAATGAAATTGACAGAAACACATGAAAATGCATGTACGGTGTGCGCTGTGACCTTGCCAGCGCAGCCGAGCCTTTAGGGTGAGTCTGCATCGGTTCTGATGAAAAGCCACTAGTTTGGGCCCAATAACACTGAAATTGACAGAAACACATGAAAGTGTATGTACGGCGTGCGCCGTGACAATGCCAGCGCAGCCGAGCCTTTAGGGTGAGTCTGCATCGGTTCTGATGAAAAGCCACTAGTTTGGGCCCAATAACACTGAAATTGACAGAAACACATGAAAGTGTATGTACGGCGTGCGCCGTGACCCTGCCAGCGCAGCCGAGCCTTTTGGGTGAGTCTGCATCGGTTCTGATGAAAAGCCACTAGTTTGGACCCAAAAACACTGAAATTGACAGAAACACATGAAAATGCATGTACGGTGTGCGCCGTGACCCTGCCAGCGCAGCCGAGCCTTTTGGGTGAGTCTGCATCGGTTATGATGAAAAGCCACTAGTTTGGGCCCAATAACACTGAAATTGACAGAAACACATGAAAATGCATGTACGGCGTGCGCCGTGACCCTGCCAGCGCAGCCGAGCGTTTTGGGTGAGTCTGCATCGGTTCTGATGAAAAGCGACTGGTTTGGGCCCAATAACACTGAAATGGACAGAAACACATGAAAATACATGTACGGCGTGCGCCGTGACCCTGCCAGCGCAGCCGAGCCTTTTGGGTGAGTCTGCATCGGTTCTGATGAAAAGCCACTAGTTTGGGCCCAATAACACTGAAATTGACAGAAACACATGAAAATGCATGTACGGCGTGCGCCGTGACCCTGCCAGCGCAGCCGAGCCTTTTGGGTGAGTCTGCATCGGTTCTGATGAAAAGCCACTAGTTTGGGCCCAATAACACTGAAATTGACAGAAACACATGAAAATGCATGTACGGCGTGCGCCGTGACCCTGCCAGCGCAGCCGAGCCTTTTGGGTGAGTCTGCATCGGTTCTGATGAAAAGCGACTGGTTTGGGCCCAATAACACTGAAATTGACAGAAACACATGAAAATGCATGTACGGCGTGCGCCGTGACCCTACCAGCGCAGCCGAGCCTTTGGGGTGAGTCTGCATCGGTTCTGATGAAAAGCCACTAGTTTGGGCCCAATAACACTGAAATTGACAGAAACACATGAAAATGCATGTACGGCGTGCGCCGTGACCCTGCCAGCGCAGCCGAGCCTTTTGGGTGAGTCTGCATCGGTTCTGATGAAAAGCCACTAGTTTGGGCCCAATAACACTGAAATTGACAGAAACACATGAAAATGCATGTACGGCGTGCGCCGTGACCCTGCCAGCGCAGCCGAGCCTTTTGGGTGAGTCTGCATCGGTTCTGATGAAAAGCGACTGGTTTGGGCCCAATAACACTGAAATTGACAGAAACACATGAAAATGCATGTACGGCGTGCGCCGTGACCCTACCAGCGCAGCCGAGCCTTTGGGGTGAGTCTGCATCGGTTCTGATGAAAAGCCACTAGTTTGGGCCCAATAACACTGAAATGGACAGAAACACATGAAAATACATGTACGGCGTGCGCCGTGACCCTGCCAGTGCAGCCGAGCCTTTTGGGTGAGTCTGCATCGGTTCTGATGAAAAGCCACTAGTTTGGGCCCAATAACACTGAAATTGACAGAAACACATGAAAATGCATGTACGGTTTGCGCCGTGACCCTGCCAGCGCAGCCGAGCCTTTTGGGTGAGTCTCCATTGGTTCTGATGAAAAGCTACTAGTTTGGGCCCAAAAATACTGAAATTGACAGAAACACATGAAAATGCATGTACGGCGTGCGCCGTGACCCTTCCAGCGCAGCCGAGCCTTTTGGGTGAGTCTGCATCGGTTCTGATGAAAAGCCACTAGTTTGGGCCCAATAACACTGAAATTGACAGAAACACATGAAAATGCATGTACGGCGTGCGCCGTGACCCTGCCAGCGCAGCCGAGCGTTTTGGGTGAGTCTGCATCGGTTCTGATGAAAAGCCACTAGTTTGGGCCCAATAACACTGAAATTGACAGAAACACATGAAAATGCATGTACGGCGTGCGCCGTGACCCTGCCAGCGCAGCCGAGCCTTTTGGGTGAGTCTGCATCGGTTCTGATGAAAAGCCACTAGTTTGGGCCCAATAACACTGAAATTGACAGAAACACATGAAAATGCATGTACGGTGTGCGCCCTGACCCTGCCAGCGCAGCCGAGCCTTTTGGGTGAGTCTGCATCGGTTCTGATGAAAAGCCACTAGTTTGGGCCCAAAAACACTGAAATTGACAGAAACACATGAAAATGTATGTACGGCGTGCGCCGTGACCCTGCCAGCGCAGCCGAGCCTTTTGGGTGAGTCTGCATCGGTTCTGATGAAAAGCGACTGGTTTGGGCCCAATAACACTGAAATTGACAGAAACACATGAAAATGCATGTACGGCGTGCGCCGTGACCCTACCAGCGCAGCCGAGCCTTTTGGGTGAGTCTGCATCGGTTCTGATGAAAAGCCACTAGTTTGGGCCCAATAACACTGAAATTGACAGAAACACATGAAAATACATGTACGGCGTGCGCCGATACCCTGCCAGCGCAGCCGAGCCTTTTGGGTGAGTCTGCATCGGTTCTGACGAAAAGCCACTAGTTTGGGCCTAATAACACTTAAATGGACAGAAACACATGAAAATACATGTACGACGTGCGCCGTGACCCTGCCAGCGCAGCCGAGCCTTTTGGGTGAGTCTGCATCGGTTCTGATGAAAAGCCACTAGTTTGGGCCCAATAACACTGAAATTGACAGAAACACATGAAAATGCATGTACGGCGTGCGTCGTGACCCTGCCAGCGCAGCCGAGCCTTTTGGGTGAGTCTGCATCGGTTCTGATGAAAAGCCACTAGTTTGGGCCCAAAAACACTGAAATTGACAGAAACACATGAAAATGCATGTACGGTGTGCGCCGTGACCCTGCGCAGCCGAGCCTTTGGGGTGAGTCTGCATCGGTTCTGATGAAAAGCCACTAGTTTGGGCCCAATAACACTGAAATTGACAGAAACACATGAAAATGCATGTACGGTGTGCGCCGTGACCCTGCCAGCGCAGCCGAGCCTTTTGGGTGAGTCTGCATCGGTTCTGATGAAAAGTCACTAGTTTGGGCCCAATAACACTGAAATTGACAGAAACACATGAAAATGCATGTACGGTGTGCGCCGTGACCCTGCCAGCGCAGCCGAGCCTTTTGGGTGAGTCTGCATCGGTTCTGATGAAAAGCCACTAGTTTGGGCCCAAAAATACTGAAATTGACAGAAACACATGAAAATGCATGTACGGCGTGCGCCGTGACCCTGCCAGCGCAGCCGAGCCTTTTGGGTGAGTCTGCATCGGTTCTGATGAAAAGCCACTAGTTTGGGCCCAATAACACTGAAATTGACAGAAACACATGAAAATGCATGTACGGCGTGCACCGTGACCCTGCCAGTGCAGCCGAGCCTTTTGGGTGAGTCTGCATCGGTTCTGATGAAAAGCGACTGGTTTGGGCCCAATAACACTGAAATTGACAGAAACACATGAAAATGCATGTACGGCGTGCGCCGTGACCCTACCAGCGCAGCCGAGCCTTTTGGGTGAGTCTGCATCGGTTCTGATGAAAAGCCACTAGTTTGGGCCCAATAACACTGAAATTGACAGAAACACATGAAAATGCATGTACGGCATGCGCCGTAACCCTGCGCAGCCGAGCCTTTGGGGTGAGTCTGCATCGGTTCTGATGAAAAGCCACTAGTTTGGGCCCAATAACACTGAAATTGACAGAAACACATGAAAATACATGTACGGTGTGCGCCGTGACCCTGCCAGCGCAGCCGAGCCTTTTGGGTGAGTCTGCATCGGTTCTGATGAAAAGCCACTAGTTTGGGCCCAATAACACTGAAATTGACAGAAACACATGAAAGTGTATGTACGGCGTGCGCCGTGACAATGCCAGCGCAGCCGAGCCTTTAGGGTGAGTCTGCATCGGTTCTGATGAAAAGCCACTAGTTTGGGCCCAATAACACTGAAATTGACAGAAACACATGAAAGTGTATGTACGGCATGCGCCGTGACCCTGCCAGCACAGCCGAGCCTTTTGGGTGAGTCTGCATCGGTTCTGATGAAAAGCCACTAGTTTGGGCCCAAAAATACTGAAATTGACAGAAACACATGAAAATGCATGTACGGCGTGCGCCGTGACCCTGCCAGCGCAGCCGAGCCTTTTGGGTGAGTCTGCATCGGTTCTGATGAAAAGCCACTAGTTTGGGCCCAATAACACTGAAATTGACAGAAACACATGAAAATGCATGTACGGCGTGCGCCGTGACCCTGCCTGCGCAGACGAGCCTTTTGGGTGAGTCTGCATCGGTTCTGATGAAAAGCCACTAGTTTGGGCCCAATAACACTGAAATTGACAGAAACACATGAAAATACATGTACGGTGTGCGCCGTGACCCTGCCAGCGCAGCCGAGCCTTTTGGGTGAGTCTGCATCGGTTCTGATGAAAAGCGACTGGTTTGGGCCCAATAACACTGAAATTGACAGAAACACATGAAAATGCATGTACGGCGTGCGCCGTGACCCTGCGCAGCCGAGCCTTTGGGGTGAGTCTGCATTGGTTCTGATGAAAAGCCACTAGTTTGAGCCCAATAACAATGAAATTGACAGAAACACATGAAAATGCATGTACGGTGTGCGCTGTGACCTTGCCAGCGCAGCCGAGCCTTTAGGGTGAGTCTGCATCGGTTCTGATGAAAAGCCACTAGTTTGGGCCCAATAACACTGAAATTGACAGAAACACATGAAAGTGTATGTACGGCGTGCGCCGTGACAATGCCAGCGCAGCCGAGCCTTTAGGGTGAGTCTGCATCGGTTCTGATGAAAAGCCACTAGTTTGGGCCCAATAACACTGAAATTGACAGAAACACATGAAAGTGTATGTACGGCGTGCGCCGTGACCCTGCCAGCGCAGCCGAGCCTTTTGGGTGAGTCTGCATCGGTTCTGATGAAAAGCCACTAGTTTGGACCCAAAAACACTGAAATTGACAGAAACACATGAAAATGCATGTACGGTGTGCGCCGTGACCCTGCCAGCGCAGCCGAGCCTTTTGGGTGAGTCTGCATCGGTTATGATGAAAAGCCACTAGTTTGGGCCCAATAACACTGAAATTGACAGAAACACATGAAAATGCATGTACGGCGTGCGCCGTGACCCTGCCAGTGCAGCCGAGCCTTTTGGGTGAGTCTGCATCGGTTCTGATGAAAAGCCACTAGTTTGGGCCCAATAACACTGAAATTGACAGAAACACATGAAAATGCATGTACGGCGTGCGCCGTGACCCTGCCAGCGCAGCCGAGCCTTTTGGGTGAGTCTGCATCGGTTCTGATGAAAAGCCACTAGTTTGGGCCCAATAACACTGAAATTGACAGAAACACATGAAAATGCATGTACGGTGTGCGCCGTGACCCTGCCAGCGCAGCCGAGCCTTTTGGGTGAGTCTGCATCGGTTCTGATGAAAAGCGACTGGTTTGGGCCCAATAACACTGAAATTGA
Organism: Thunnus thynnus; assembly: GCF_963924715.1. Lineage (NCBI taxonomy): Eukaryota > Metazoa > Chordata > Actinopteri > Scombriformes > Scombridae > Thunnus > Thunnus thynnus. Next base: position 17,284 of record NW_027095898.1, on the reverse strand, counting down.
CAGAAACACATGAAAATGCATGTACGGCGTGCGCCGTGACCCTGCGCAGCCGAGCCTTTGGGGTGAGTCTGCATTGGTTCTGATGAAAAGCCACTAGTTTGAGCCCAATAACAATGAAATTGACAGAAACACATGAAAATGCATGTACGGTGTGCGCTGTGACCTTGCCAGCGCAGCCGAGCCTTTAGGGTGAGTCTGCATCGGTTCTGATGAAAAGCCACTAGTTTTGGCCCAATAACACTGAAATTGACAGAAACACATGAAAGTGTATGTACGGCGTGCGCCGTGACAATGCCAGCGCAGCCGAGCCTTTAGGGTGAGTCTGCATCGGTTCTGATGAAAAGCCACTAGTTTGGGCCCAATAACACTGAAATTGACAGAAACACATGAAAGTGTATGTACGGCGTGCGCCGTGACCCTGCCAGCGCAGCCGAGCCTTTTGGGTGAGTCTGCATCGGTTCTGATGAAAAGCCACTAGTTTGGACCCAAAAACACTGAAATTGACAGAAACACATGAAAATGCATGTACGGTGTGCGCCGTGACCCTGCCAGCGCAGCCGAGCCTTTTGGGTGAGTCTGCATCGGTTATGATGAAAAGCCACTAGTTTGGGCCCAATAACACTGAAATGGACAGAAACACATGAAAATACATGTACGGCGTGCGCCGTGACCCTGCCAGTGCAGCCGAGCCTTTTGGGTGAGTCTGCATCGGTTATGATGAAAAGCCACTAGTTTGGGCCCAATAACACTGAAATTGACAGAAACACATGAAAATGCATGTACGGCGTGCGCCGTGACCCTGCCAGCGCAGCCGAGCCTTTAGGGTGAGTCTGCATCGGTTCTGATGAAAAGCCACTAGTTTGGGCCCAATAACACTGAAATGGACAGAAACACATGAAAATACATGTACGGCGTGCGCCGTGACCCTGCCAGTGCAGCCGAGCCTTTTGGGTGAGTCTGCATCGGTTCTGATGAAAAGCCACTAGTTTGGGCCCAATAACACTGAAATTGACAGAAACACATGAAAATGCATGTACGGCGTGCGCCGTGACCCTGCCAGCGCAGCCGAGCCTTTTGGGTGAGTCTGCATCGGTTCTGATGAAAAGCCACTAGTTTGGGCCCAATAACACTGAAATTGACAGAAACACATGAAAATGCATGTACGGTGTGCGCCGTGACCCTGCCAGCGCAGCCGAGCCTTTTGGGTGAGTCTGCATCGGTTCTGATGAAAAGCGACTGGTTTGGGCCCAATAACACTGAAATTGACAGAAACACATGAAAATGCATGTACGGCGTGCGCCGTGACCCTGCGCAGCCGAGCCTTTGGGGTGAGTCTGCATTGGTTCTGATGAAAAGCCACTAGTTTGAGCCCAATAACAATGAAATTGACAGAAACACATGAAAATGCATGTACGGTGTGCGCTGTGACCTTGCCAGCGCAGCCGAGCCTTTAGGGTGAGTCTGCATCGGTTCTGATGAAAAGCCACTAGTTTGGGCCCAATAACACTGAAATTGACAGAAACACATGAAAGTGTATGTACGGCGTGCGCCGTGACAATGCCAGCGCAGCCGAGCCTTTAGGGTGAGTCTGCATCGGTTCTGATGAAAAGCCACTAGTTTGGGCCCAATAACACTGAAATTGACAGAAACACATGAAAGTGTATGTACGGCGTGCGCCGTGACCCTGCCAGCGCAGCCGAGCCTTTTGGGTGAGTCTGCATCGGTTCTGATGAAAAGCCACTAGTTTGGACCCAAAAACACTGAAATTGACAGAAACACATGAAAATGCATGTACGGTGTGCGCCGTGACCCTGCCAGCGCAGCCGAGCCTTTTGGGTGAGTCTGCATCGGTTCTGATGAAAAGCCACTAGTTTGGGCCCAATAACACTGAAATTGACAGAAACACATGAAAATGCATGTACGGCGTGCGCCGTGACCCTGCCAGCGCAGCCGAGCCTTTAGGGTGAGTCTGCATCGGTTCTGATGAAAAGCCACTAGTTTGGGCCCAATAACACTGAAATGGACAGAAACACATGAAAATACATGTACGGCGTGCGCCGTGACCCTGCCAGTGCAGCCGAGCCTTTTGGGTGAGTCTGCATCGGTTCTGATGAAAAGCCACTAGTTTGGGCCCAATAACACTGAAATTGACAGAAACACATGAAAATGCATGTACGGCGTGCGCCGTGACCCTGCCAGCGCAGCCGAGCCTTTTGGGTGAGTCTGCATCGGTTCTGATGAAAAGCCACTAGTTTGGGCCCAATAACACTGAAATTGACAGAAACACATGAAAATGCATGTACGGTGTGCGCCGTGACCCTGCCAGCGCAGCCGAGCCTTTTGGGTGAGTCTGCATCGGTTCTGATGAAAAGCTACTAGTTTGGGCCCAAAAATACTGAAATTGACAGAAACACATGAAAATGCATGTACGGCGTGCGCCGTGACCCTGCCAGCGCAGCCGAGCCTTTTGGGTGAGTCTGCATCGGTTCTGATGAAAAGCCACTAGTTTGGGCCCAATAACACTGAAATTGACAGAAACACATGAAAATGCATGTACGGCGTGCGCCGTGACCCTGCCAGCGCAGCCGAGCCTTTTGGGTGAGTCTGCATCGGTTCTGATGAAAAGCCACTAGTTTGGGCCCAATAACACTGAAATTGACAGAAACACATGAAAATGCATGTACGGCGTGCGCCGTGACCCTGCCTGCGCAGACGAGCCTTTTGGGTGAGTCTGCATCGGTTCTGATGAAAAGCCACTAGTTTGGGCCCAATAACACTGAAATTGACAGAAACACATGAAAATGCATGTACGGTGTGCGCCGTGACCCTGCCAGCGCAGCCGAGCCTTTTGGGTGAGTCTGCATCGGTTCTGATGAAAAGCCACTAGTTTGGGCCCAAAAGTACTGAAATTGACAGAAACACATGAAAATGCATGTACGGCGTGCGCCGTGACAATGCCAGCGCAGCCGAGCCTTTAGGGTGAGTCTGCATCGGTTCTGATGAAAAGCCACTAGTTTGGGCCCAATAACACTGAAATTGACAGAAACACATGAAAATACATGTACGGTGTGCGCCGTGACCCTGCCAGCGCAGCCGAGCCTTTTGGGTGAGTCTGCATCGGTTCTGATGAAAAGCCACTAGTTTGGGCCCAAAAATACTGAAATTGACAGAAACACTTGAAAATACATGTACGGCGTGCGCCGTGACCCTGCCAGCACAGCCGAGCCTTTTGGGTGAGTCTGCATCGGTTCTGATGAAAAGCCACTAGTTTGGGCCCAAAAATACTGAAATTGACAGAAACACATGAAAATGCATGTACGGCGTGCGCCGTGACCCTGCCAGCGCAGCCGAGCCTTTTGGGTGAGTCTGCATCGGTTCTGATGAAAAGCCACTAGTTTGGGCCCAATAACACTGAAATTGACAGAAACACATGAAAATGCATGTACGGCGTGCGCCGTGACCCTGCCTGCGCAGACGAGCCTTTTGGGTGAGTCTGCATCGGTTCTGATGAAAAGCCACTAGTTTGGGCCCAATAACACTGAAATGGACAGAAACACATGAAAATACATGTACGGCGTGCGCCGTGACCCTGCCAGTGCAGCCGAGCCTTTTGGGTGAGTCTGCATCGGTTCTGATGAAAAGCCACTAGTTTGGGCCCAATAACACTGAAATTGACAGAAACACATGAAAATGCATGTACGGCGTGCGCCGTGACCCTGCCAGCGCAGCCGAGCCTTTTGGGTGAGTCTGCATCGGTTCTGATGAAAAGCCACTAGTTTGGGCCCAATAACACTGAAATTGACAGAAACACATGAAAATGCATGTACGGTGTGCGCCGTGACCCTGCCAGCGCAGCCGAGCCTTTTGGGTGAGTCTGCATCGGTTCTGATGAAAAGCTACTAGTTTGGGCCCAAAAATACTGAAATTGACAGAAACACATGAAAATGCATGTACGGCGTGCGCCGTGACCCTTCCAGCGCAGCCGAGCCTTTTGGGTGAGTCTGCATCGGTTCTGATGAAAAGCCACTAGTTTGGGCCCAAAAGTACTGAAATTGACAGAAACACATGAAAATGCATGTACGGCGTGCGCCGTGACCCTGCCAGCGCAGCCGAGCCTTTTGGGTGAGTCTGCATCGGTTCTGATGAAAAGCCACTAGTTTGGGCCCAATAACACTGAAATTGACAGAAACACATGAAAATGCATGTACGGCGTGCGCCGTGACCCTGCCTGCGCAGACGAGCCTTTTGGGTGAGTCTGCATCGGTTCTGATGAAAAGCCACTAGTTTGGGCCCAATAACACTGAAATTGACAGAAACACATGAAAATGCATGTACGGCGTGCGCCGTGACCCTGCCAGCGCAGCCGAGCCTTTTGGGTGAGTCTGCATCGGTTCTGATGAAAAGCCACTAGTTTGGGCCCAAAAGTACTGAAATTGACAGAAACACATGAAAATGCATGTACGGCGTGCGCCGTGACCCTACCAGCGCAGCCGAGCCTTTGGGGTGAGTCTGCATCGGTTCTGATGAAAAGCCACTAGTTTGGGCCCAATAACACTGAAATGGACAGAAACACATGAAAATACATGTACGGCGTGCGCCGTGACCCTGCCAGTGCAGCCGAGCCTTTTCGGTGAGTCTGCATCGGTTCTGATGAAAAGCTACTAGTTTGGGCCCAATAACACTGAAATTGACAGAAACACATGAAAATGCATGTACGGCGTGCGCCGTGACCCTGCCAGCGCAGCCGAGCCTTTGGGGTGAGTCTGCATCGGTTCTGATGAAAAGCCACTAGTTTGGGCCCAATAACACTGAAATTGACAGAAACACATGAAAATGCATGTACGGCGTGCGCCGTGACCCTGCCAGCGCAGCCGAGCCTTTTGGGTGAGTCTGCATCGGTTCTGATGAAAAGCGACTGGTTTGGGCCCAATAACACTGAAATTGACAGAAACACATGAAAATGCATGTACGGCGTGCGCCGTGACCCTGCCAGCGCAGCCGAGCCTTTTGGGTGAGTCTGCATCGGTTCTGATGAAAAGCCACTAGTTTGGGCCCAATAACACTGAAATTGACAGAAACACATGAAAATGCATGTACGGCGTGCGCCGTGACCCTGCCAGCGCAGCCGAGCCTTTTGGGTGAGTCTGCATCGGTTCTGATGAAAAGCGACTGGTTTGGGCCCAATAACACTGAAATTGACAGAAACACATGAAAATGCATGTACGGCATGCGCCGTAACCCTGCGCAGCCGAGCCTTTGGGGTGAGTCTGCATCGGTTCTGATGAAAAGCCACTAGTTTGGGCCCAATAACACTGAAATTGACAGAAACACATGAAAATGCATGTACGGCATGCGCCGTAACCCTGCGCAGCCGAGCCTTTTGGGTGAGTCTGCATCGGCTCTGATGAAAAGCCACTAGTTTGGGCCCAATAACACTGAAATTGACAGAAACACATGAAAATGCATGTACTTTTTGCGCCGTGACCCTGCCAGCGCAGCCGAGCCTTTTGGGTGAGTCTGCATCGGTTCTGATGAAAAGCCACTAGTTTGGGCCCAATAACACTGAAATTGACAGAAACACATGAAAATACATGTACGGTGTGCGCCGTGACCCTGCCAGCGCAGCCGAGCCTTTTGGGTGAGTCTGCATCGGTTCTGATGAAAAGCCACTAGTTTGGGCCCAAAAATACTGAAATTGACAGAAACACTTGAAAATACATGTACGGCGTGCGCCGTGACCCTGCCAGCGCAGCCGAGCCTTTTGGGTGAGTCTGCATCGGTTCTGATGAAAAGCCACTAGTTTGGGCCCAAAAATACTGAAATTGACAGAAACACATGAAAATGCATGTACGGCGTGCGCCGTGACCCTGCCAGCGCAGCCGAGCCTTTTGGGTGAGTCTGCATCGGTTCTGATGAAAAGCCACTAGTTTGGGCCCAATAACACTGAAATTGACAGAAACACATGAAAATGCATGTACGGCGTGCGCCGTGACCCTGCCTGCGCAGACGAGCCTTTTGGGTGAGTCTGCATCGGTTCTGATGAAAAGCCACTAGTTTGGGCCCAATAACACTGAAATGGACAGAAACACATGAAAATACATGTACGGCGTGCGCCGTGACCCTGCCAGTGCAGCCGAGCCTTTTGGGTGAGTCTGCATCGGTTCTGATGAAAAGCCACTAGTTTGGGCCCAATAACACTGAAATTGACAGAAACACATGAAAATGCATGTACGGCGTGCGCCGTGACCCTGCCAGCGCAGCCGAGCCTTTTGGGTGAGTCTGCATCGGTTCTGATGAAAAGCCACTAGTTTGGGCCCAATAACACTGAAATTGACAGAAACACATGAAAATGCATGTACGGTGTGCGCCGTGACCCTGCCAGCGCAGCCGAGCCTTTTGGGTGAGTCTGCATCAGTTCTGATGAAAAGCTACTAGTTTGGGCCCAAAAATACTGAAATTGACAGAAACACATGAAAATGCATGTACGGCGTGCGCCGTGACCCTTCCAGCGCAGCCGAGCCTTTTGGGTGAGTCTGCATCGGTTCTGATGAAAAGCCACTAGTTTGGGCCCAAAAGTACTGAAATTGACAGAAACACATGAAAATGCATGTACGGCGTGCGCCGTGACCCTGCCAGCGCAGCCGAGCCTTTTGGGTGAGTCTGCATCGGTTCTGATGAAAAGCCACTAGTTTGGGCCCAATAACACTGAAATTGACAGAAACACATGAAAATGCATGTACGGCGTGCGCCGTGACCCTGCCTGCGCAGACGAGCCTTTTGGGTGAGTCTGCATCGGTTCTGATGAAAAGCCACTAGTTTGGGCCCAATAACACTGAAATTGACAGAAACACATGAAAATGCATGTACGGCGTGCGCCGTGACCCTGCCAGCGCAGCCGAGCCTTTTGGGTGAGTCTGCATCGGTTCTGATGAAAAGCCACTAGTTTGGGCCCAAAAGTACTGAAATTGACAGAAACACATGAAAATGCATGTACGGCGTGCGCCGTAACCCTGCGCAGCCGAGCCTTTGGGGTGAGTCTGCATCGGTTCTGATGAAAAGCCACTAGTTTGGGCCCAATAACACTGAAATTGACAGAAACACATGAAAATGCATGTACGGCATGCGCCGTAACCCTGCGCAGCCGAGCCTTTTGGGTGAGTCTGCATCGGCTCTGATGAAAAGCCACTAGTTTGGGCCCAATAACACTGAAATTGACAGAAACACATGAAAATGCATGTACTTTTTGCGCCGTGACCCTGCCAGCGCAGCCGAGCCTTTTGGGTGAGTCTGTATCGCTTCTGATGAAAAGCCACTAGTTTGGGCCCAATAACACTGAAATTGACAGAAACACATGAAAATGCATGTACGGCGTGCGCCGTGACCCTGCCAGCGCAGCCGAGCCTTTTGGGTGAGTCTGCATCGGTTCTGATGAAAAGCGACTGGTTTGGGCCCAATAACACTGAAATTGACAGAAACACATGAAAATGCATGTACGGCGTGCGCCGTGACCCTGCTAGCGCAGCCGAGCCTTTTGGGTGAGTCTGCATCGGTTCTGATGAAAAGCCACTAGTTTGGGCCCAATAACACTGAAATTGACAGAAACACATGAAAATGCATGTACGGCGTGCGCCGTGACCCTGCCAGCGCAGCCGAGCCTTTTGGGTGAGTCTGCATCGGTTCTGATGAAAAGCGACTGGTTTGGGCCCAATAACACTGAAATTGACAGAAACACATGAAAATGCATGTACGGCGTGCGCCGTGACCCTGCGCAGCCGAGCCTTTGGGGTGAGTCTGCATTGGTTCTGATGAAAAGCCACTAGTTTGAGCCCAATAACAATGAAATTGACAGAAACACATGAAAATGCATGTACGGTGTGCGCTGTGACCTTGCCAGCGCAGCCGAGCCTTTAGGGTGAGTCTGCATCGGTTCTGATGAAAAGCCACTAGTTTGGGCCCAATAACACTGAAATTGACAGAAACACATGAAAGTGTATGTACGGCGTGCGCCGTGACAATGCCAGCGCAGCCGAGCCTTTAGGGTGAGTCTGCATCGGTTCTGATGAAAAGCCACTAGTTTGGGCCCAATAACACTGAAATTGACAGAAACACATGAAAGTGTATGTACGGCGTGCGCCGTGACCCTGCCAGCGCAGCCGAGCCTTTTGGGTGAGTCTGCATCGGTTCTGATGAAAAGCCACTAGTTTGGACCCAAAAACACTGAAATTGACAGAAACACATGAAAATGCATGTACGGTGTGCGCCGTGACCCTGCCAGTGCAGCCGAGCCTTTTGGGTGAGTCTGCATCGGTTCTGATGAAAAGCCACTAGTTTGGGCCCAATAACACTGAAATTGACAGAAACACATGAAAATGCATGTACGGCGTGCGCCGTGACCCTGCCAGCGCAGCCGAGCCTTTTGGGTGAGTCTGCATCGGTTCTGATGAAAAGCCACTAGTTTGGGCCCAATAACACTGAAATTGACAGAAACACATGAAAATGCATGTACGGTGTGCGCCGTGACCCTGCCAGCGCAGCCGAGCCTTTTGGGTGAGTCTGCATCGGTTCTGATGAAAAGCTACTAGTTTGGGCCCAAAAATACTGAAATTGACAGAAACACATGAAAATGCATGTACGGCGTGCGCCGTGACCCTTCCAGCGCAGCCGAGCCTTTTGGGTGAGTCTGCATCGGTTCTGATGAAAAGCCACTAGTTTGGGCCCAAAAGTACTGAAATTGACAGAAACACATGAAAATGCATGTACGGCGTGCGCCGTGACCCTGCCAGCGCAGCCGAGCCTTTTGGGTGAGTCTGCATCGGTTCTGATGAAAAGCCACTAGTTTGAGCCCAATAACACTGAAATTGACAGAAACACATGAAAGTGTATGTACGGCGTGCGCCGTGACAATGCCAGCGCAGCCGAGCCTTTAGGGTGAGTCTGCATCGGTTCGGATGAAAAGCCACTAGTTTGGGCCCAATAACACTGAAATTGACAGAAACACATGAAAATACATGTACGGTGTGCGCCGTGACCCTGCCAGCGCAGCCGAGCCTTTTGGGTGAGTCTGCATCGGTTCTGATGAAAAGCCACTAGTTTGGGCCCAAAAATACTGAAATTGACAGAAACACTTGAAAATACATGTACGGCGTGCGCCGTGACCCTGCCAGCACAGCCGAGCCTTTTGGGTGAGTCTGCATCGGTTCTGATGAAAAGCCACTAGTTTGGGCCCAAAAATACTGAAATTGACAGAAACACATGAAAATGCATGTACGGCGTGCGCCGTGACCCTGCCAGCGCAGCCGAGCCTTTTGGGTGAGTCTGCATCGGTTCTGATGAAAAGCCACTAGTTTGGGCCCAATAACACTGAAATTGACAGAAACACATGAAAATGCATGTACGGCGTGCGCCGTGACCCTGCCTGCGCAGACGAGCCTTTTGGGTGAGTCTGCATCGGTTCTGATGAAAAGCCACTAGTTTGGGCCCAATAACACTGAAATGGACAGAAACACATGAAAATACATGTACGGCGTGCGCCGTGACCCTGCCAGTGCAGCCGAGCCTTTTGGGTGAGTCTGCATCGGTTCTGATGAAAAGCCACTAGTTTGGGCCCAATAACACTGAAATTGACAGAAACACATGAAAATGCATGTACGGCGTGCGCCGTGACCCTGCCAGCGCAGCCGAGCCTTTTGGGTGAGTCTGCATCGGTTCTGATGAAAAGCCACTAGTTTGGGCCCAATAACACTGAAATTGACAGAAACACATGAAAATGCATGTACGGTGTGCGCCGTGACCCTGCCAGCGCAGCCGAGCCTTTTGGGTGAGTCTGCATCGGTTCTGATGAAAAGCTACTAGTTTGGGCCCAAAAATACTGAAATTGACAGAAACACATGAAAATGCATGTACGGCGTGCGCCGTGACCCTTCCAGCGCAGCCGAGCCTTTTGGGTGAGTCTGCATCGGTTCTGATGAAAAGCCACTAGTTTGGGCCCAAAAGTACTGAAATTGACAGAAACACATGAAAATGCATGTACGGCGTGCGCCGTGACCCTGCCAGCGCAGCCGAGCCTTTTGGGTGAGTCTGCATCGGTTCTGATGAAAAGCCACTAGTTTGGGCCCAATAACACTGAAATTGACAGAAACACATGAAAATGCATGTACGGCGTGCGCCGTGACCCTGCCAGCGCAGACGAGCCTTTTGGGTGAGTCTGCATCGGTTCTGATGAAAAGCCACTAGTTTGGGCCCAATAACACTGAAATTGACAGAAACACATGAAAATGCATGTACGGTGTGCGCCGTGACCCTGCCAGCGCAGCCGAGCCTTTTGGGTGAGTCTGCATCGGTTCTGATGAAAAGCCACTAGTTTGGGCCCAAAAGTACTGAAATTGACAGAAACACATGAAAATGCATGTACGGCGTGCGCCGTGACAATGCCAGCGCAGCCGAGCCTTTAGGGTGAGTCTGCATCGGTTCTGATGAAAAGCCACTAGTTTGGGCCCAATAACACTGAAATTGACAGAAACACATGAAAATACATGTACGGTGTGCGCCGTGACCCTGCCAGCGCAGCCGAGCCTTTTGGGTGAGTCTGCATCGGTTCTGATGAAAAGCCACTAGTTTGGGCCCAAAAATACTGAAATTGACAGAAACACTTGAAAATACATGTACGGCGTGCGCCGTGACCCTGCCAGCACAGCCGAGCCTTTTGGGTGAGTCTGCATCGGTTCTGATGAAAAGCTACTAGTTTGGGCCCAAAAATACTGAAATTGACAGAAACACATGAAAATGCATGTACGGCGTGCGCCGTGACCCTGCCAGCGCAGCCGAGCCTTTTGGGTGAGTCTGCATCGGTTCTGATGAAAAGCCACTAGTTTGGGCCCAATAACACTGAAATTGACAGAAACACATGAAAATGCATGTACGGCGTGCGCCGTGACCCTGCCTGCGCAGACGAGCCTTTTGGGTGAGTCTGCATCGGTTCTGATGAAAAGCCACTAGTTTGGGCCCAATAACACTGAAATGGACAGAAACACATGAAAATACATGTACGGCGTGCGCCGTGACCCTGCCAGTGCAGCCGAGCCTTTTGGGTGAGTCTGCATCGGTTCTGATGAGAAGCCACTAGTTTGGGCCCAATAACACTGAAATTGACAGAAACACATGAAAATGCATGTACGGCGTGCGCCGTGACCCTGCCAGCGCAGCCGAGCCTTTTGGGTGAGTCTGCATCGGTTCTGATGAAAAGCCACTAGTTTGGGCCCAATAACACTGAAATTGACAGAAACACATGAAAATGCATGTACGGTGTGCGCCGTGACCCTGCCAGCGCAGCCGAGCCTTTTGGGTGAGTCTGCATCGGTTCTGATGAAAAGCTACTAGTTTGGGCCCAAAAATACTGAAATTGACAGAAACACATGAAAATGCATGTACGGCGTGCGCCGTGACCCTTCCAGCGCAGCCGAGCCTTTTGGGTGAGTCTGCATCGGTTCTGATGAAAAGCCACTAGTTTGGGCCCAAAAGTACTGAAATTGACAGAAACACATGAAAATGCATGTACGGCGTGCGCCGTGACCCTGCCAGCGCAGCCGAGCCTTTTGGGTGAGTCTGCATCGGTTCTGATGAAAAGCCACTAGTTTGGGCCCAATAACACTGAAATTGACAGAAACACATGAAAATGCATGTACGGCGTGCGCCGTGACCCTGCCTGCGCAGACGAGCCTTTTGGGTGAGTCTGCATCGGTTCTGATGAAAAGCCACTAGTTTGGGCCCAATAACACTGAAATTGACAGAAACACATGAAAATGCATGTACGGCGTGCGCCGTGACCCTGCCAGCGCAGCCGAGCCTTTTGGGTGAGTCTGCATCGGTTCTGATGAAAAGCCACTAGTTTGGGCCCAAAAGTACTGAAATTGACAGAAACACATGAAAATGCATGTACGGCGTGCACCGTGACCCTACCAGCGCAGCCGAGCCTTTGGGGTGAGTCTGCATCGGTTCTGATGAAAAGCCACTAGTTTGGGCCCAATAACACTGAAATGGACAGAAACACATGAAAATACATGTACGGCGTGCGCCGTGACCCTGCCAGTGCAGCCGAGCCTTTTGGGTGAGTCTGCATCGGTTCTGATGAAAAGCTACTAGTTTGGGCCCAATAACACTGAAATTGACAGAAACACATGAAAATGCATGTACGGCGTGCGCCGTGACCCTGCCAGCGCAGCCGAGCCTTTGGGGTGAGTCTGCATCGGTTCTGATGAAAAGCCACTAGTTTGGGCCCAATAACACTGAAATTGACAGAAACACATGAAAATGCATGTACGGCGTGCGCCGTGACCCTGCCAGCGCAGCCGAGCCTTTTGGGTGAGTCTGCATCGGTTCTGATGAAAAGCGACTGGTTTGGGCCCAATAACACTGAAATTGACAGAAACACATGAAAATGCATGTACGGCGTGCGCCGTGACCCTGCCAGCGCAGCCGAGCCTTTTGGGTGAGTCTGCATCGGTTCTGATGAAAAGCCACTAGTTTGGGCCCAATAACACTGAAATTGACAGAAACACATGAAAATGCATGTACGGCGTGCGCCGTGACCCTGCCAGCGCAGCCGAGCCTTTTGGGTGAGTCTGCATCGGTTCTGATGAAAAGCCACTAGTTTGGGCCCAATAACACTGAAATTGACAGAAACACATGAAAATGCATGTACGGCGTGCGCCGTGACCCTGCCAGCGCAGCCGAGCCTTTTGGGTGAGTCTGCATCGGTTCTGATGAAAAGCCACTAGTTTGGGCCCAATAACACTGAAATTGACAGAAACACATGAAAATGCATGTACGGTGTGCGCCGTGACCCTGCCAGCGCAGCCGAGCCTTTTGGGTGAGTCTGCATCGGTTCTGATGAAAAGCTACTAGTTTGGGCCCAAAAATACTGAAATTGACAGAAACACATGAAAATGCATGTACGGCGTGCGCCGTGACCCTTCCAGCGCAGCCGAGCCTTTTGGGTGAGTCTGCATCGGTTCTGATGAAAAGCCACTAGTTTGGGCCCAATAACACTGAAATTGACAGAAACACATGAAAATGCATGTACGGCGTGCGCCGTTACCCTGCCAGTGCAGCCGAGCCTTTTGGGTGAGTCTGCATCGGTTCTGATGAAAAGCCACTAGTTTGGGCCCAATAACACTGAAATTGACAGAAACACATGAAAATGCATGTACGGCGTGCGCCGTGACCCTGCCAGCGCAGCCGAGCCTTTTGGGTGAGTCTGCATCGGTTCTGATGAAAAGCCACTAGTTTGGGCCCAATAACACTGAAATTGACAGAAACACATGAAAATGCATGTACGGTGTGCGCCGTGACCCTGCCAGCGCAGCCGAGCCTTTTGGGTGAGTCTGCATCGCTTCTGATGAAAAGCCACTAGTTTGGGCCCAATAACACTGAAATTGACAGAAACACATGAAAATGCATGTACGGCGTGCGCCGTGACCCTGCCAGCGCAGCCGAGCCTTTTGGGTGAGACTGCATCGGTTCTGATGAAAAGCGACTGGTTTGGGCCCAATAACACTGAAATTGACAGAAACACATGAAAATGCATGTACGGCGTGCGCCGTGACCCTGCTAGCGCAGCCGAGCCTTTTGGGTGAGTCTGCATCGGTTCTGATGAAAAGCCACTAGTTTGGGCCCAATAACACTGAAATTGACAGAAACACATGAAAATGCATGTACGGCGTGCGCCGTGACCCTGCCAGCGCAGCCGAGCCTTTTGGGTGAGTCTGCATCGGTTCTGATGAAAAGCGACTGGTTTGGGCCCAATAACACTGAAATTGACAGAAACACATGAAAATGCATGTACGGCGTGCGCCGTGACCCTGCGCAGCCGAGCCTTTGGGGTGAGTCTGCATTGGTTCTGATGAAAAGCCACTAGTTTGAGCCCAATAACAATGAAATTGACAGAAACACATGAAAATGCATGTACGGTGTGCGCTGTGACCTTGCCAGCGCAGCCGAGCCTTTAGGGTGAGTCTGCATCGGTTCTGATGAAAAGCCACTAGTTTGGGCCCAATAACACTGAAATTGACAGAAACACATGAAAGTGTATGTACGGCGTGCGCCGTGACAATGCCAGCGCAGCCGAGCCTTTAGGGTGAGTCTGCATCGGTTCTGATGAAAAGCCACTAGTTTGGGCCCAATAACACTGAAATTGACAGAAACACATGAAAGTGTATGTACGGCGTGCGCCGTGACCCTGCCAGCGCAGCCGAGCCTTTTGGGTGAGTCTGCATCGGTTCTGATGAAAAGCCACTAGTTTGGACCCAAAAACACTGAAATTGACAGAAACACATGAAAATGCATGTACGGTGTGCGCCGTGACCCTGCCAGTGCAGCCGAGCCTTTTGGGTGAGTCTGCATCGGTTCTGATGAAAAGCCACTAGTTTGGGCCCAATAACACTGAAATTGACAGAAACACATGAAAATGCATGTACGGCGTGCGCCGTGACCCTGCCAGCGCAGCCGAGCCTTTTGGGTGAGTCTGCATCGGTTCTGATGAAAAGCCACTAGTTTGGGCCCAATAACACTGAAATTGACAGAAACACATGAAAATGCATGTACGGTGTGCGCCGTGACCCTGCCAGCGCAGCCGAGCCTTTTGGGTGAGTCTGCATCGGTTCTGATGAAAAGCTACTAGTTTGGGCCCAAAAATACTGAAATTGACAGAAACACATGAAAATGCATGTACGGTGTGCGCCGTGACCCTTCCAGCGCAGCCGAGCCTTTTGGGTGAGTCTGCATCGGTTCTGATGAAAAGCCACTAGTTTGGGCCCAAAAGTACTGAAATTGACAGAAACACATGAAAATGCATGTACGGCGTGCGCCGTGACCCTGCCAGCGCAGCCGAGCCTTTTGGGTGAGTCTGCATCGGTTCTGATGAAAAGCCACTAGTTTGAGCCCAATAACACTGAAATTGACAGAAACACATGAAAGTGTATGTACGGCGTGCGCCGTGACAATGCCAGCGCAGCCGAGCCTTTAGGGTGAGTCTGCATCGGTTCTGATGAAAAGCCACTAGTTTGGGCCCAATAACACTGAAATTGACAGAAACACATGAAAATACATGTACGGTGTGCGCCGTGACCCTGCCAGCGCAGCCGAGCCTTTTGGGTGAGTCTGCATCGGTTCTGATGAAAAGCCACTAGTTTGGGCCCAAAAATACTGAAATTGACAGAAACACTTGAAAATACATGTACGGCGTGCGCCGTGACCCTGCCAGCACAGCCGAGCCTTTTGGGTGAGTCTGCATCGGTTCTGATGAAAAGCCACTAGTTTGGGCCCAAAAATACTGAAATTGACAGAAACACATGAAAATGCATGTACGGCGTGCGCCGTGACCCTGCCAGCGCAGCCGAGCCTTTTGGGTGAGTCTGCATCGGTTCTGATGAAAAGCCACTAGTTTGGGCCCAATAACACTGAAATTGACAGAAACACATGAAAATGCATGTACGGCGTGCGCCGTGACAATGCCAGCGCAGCCGAGCCTTTAGGGTGAGTCTGCATCGGTTCTGATGAAAAGCCACTAGTTTGGGCCCAATAACACTGAAATTGACAGAAACACATGAAAATACATGTACGGTGTGCGCCGTGACCCTGCCAGCGCAGCCGAGCCTTTTGGGTGAGTCTGCATCGGTTCTGATGAAAAGCCACTAGTTTGGGCCCAAAAATACTGAAATTGACAGAAACACTTGAAAATACATGTACGGCGTGCGCCGTGACCCTGCCAGCACAGCCGAGCCTTTTGGGTGAGTCTGCATCGGTTCTGATGAAAAGCCACTAGTTTGGGCCCAAAAATACTGAAATTGACAGAAACACATGAAAATGCATGTACGGCGTGCGCCGTGACCCTGCCAGCGCAGCCGAGCCTTTTGGGTGAGTCTGCATCGGTTCTGATGAAAAGCCACTAGTTTGGGCCCAATAACACTGAAATTGACAGAAACACATGAAAATGCATGTACGGCGTGCGCCGTGACCCTGCCTGCGCAGACGAGCCTTTTGGGTGAGTCTGCATCGGTTCTGATGAAAAGCCACTAGTTTGGGCCCAATAACACTGAAATGGACAGAAACACATGAAAATACATGTACGGCGTGCGCCGTGACCCTGCCAGTGCAGCCGAGCCTTTTGGGTGAGTCTGCATCGGTTCTGATGAAAAGCCACTAGTTTGGGCCCAATAACACTGAAATTGACAGAAACACATGAAAATGCATGTACGGCGTGCGCCGTGACCCTGCCAGCGCAGCCGAGCCTTTTGGGTGAGTCTGCATCGGTTCTGATGAAAAGCCACTAGTTTGGGCCCAATAACACTGAAATTGACAGAAACACATGAAAATGCATGTACGGTGTGCGCCGTGACCCTGCCAGCGCAGCCGAGCCTTTTGGGTGAGTCTGCATCGGTTCTGATGAAAAGCTACTAGTTTGGGCCCAAAAATACTGAAATTGACAGAAACACATGAAAATGCATGTACGGCGTGCGCCGTGACCCTTCCAGCGCAGCCGAGCCTTTTGGGTGAGTCTGCATCGGTTCTGATGAAAAGCCACTAGTTTGGGCCCAAAAGTACTGAAATTGACAGAAACACATGAAAATGCATGTACGGCGTGCGCCGTGACCCTGCCAGCGCAGCCGAGCCTTTTGGGTGAGTCTGCATCGGTTCTGATGAAAAGCCACTAGTTTGGGCCCAATAACACTGAAATTGACAGAAACACATGAAAATGCATGTACGGCGTGCGCCGTGACCCTGCCTGCGCAGACGAGCCTTTTGGGTGAGTCTGCATCGGTTCTGATGAAAAGCCACTAGTTTGGGCCCAATAACACTGAAATTGACAGAAACACATGAAAATGCATGTACGGCGTGCGCCGTGACCCTGCCAGCGCAGCCGAGCCTTTTGGGTGAGTCTGCATCGGTTCTGATGAAAAGCCACTAGTTTGGGCCCAAAAGTACTGAAATTGACAGAAACACATGAAAATGCATGTACGGCGTGCACCGTGACCCTACCAGCGCAGCCGAGCCTTTGGGGTGAGTCTGCATCGGTTCTGATGAAAAGCCACTAGTTTGGGCCCAATAAC
This sequence comes from Thunnus thynnus, assembly GCF_963924715.1. Classification (NCBI taxonomy): domain Eukaryota; kingdom Metazoa; phylum Chordata; class Actinopteri; order Scombriformes; family Scombridae; genus Thunnus; species Thunnus thynnus. Next base: position 182 of record NW_027095898.1, on the reverse strand, counting down.
ACTGAAATGGACAGAAACACATGAAAATACATGTACGGCGTGCGCCGTGACCCTGCCAGTGCAGCCGAGCCTTTTGGGTGAGTCTGCATCGGTTCTGATGAAAAGCTACTAGTTTGGGCCCAATAACACTGAAATTGACAGAAACACATGAAAATGCATGTACGGCGTGCGCCGTGACCCTG
>NW_027095897.1:0-1000 GCF_963924715.1 Thunnus thynnus | reverse complement strand
ACATCTGTCATGACTAGAATATTGTAATTATGTTTACTCAAGTATTATGCTCGAGTACAGCTTTAGAATCGCAGTCTTTCAAAGAAAATCCACATATTTTTGTACAACTCTTGTATCTGATGTCAGCATTTAGTTTTGACTTTGAAGCTCTTTACACACAGAGCATAATGCATGAATGTAAATGATTTGCTTCACAGTCAGAGACTGTTTAGTCATTCTAAAGACATTAATATTCAATTGGTCCCAGGCATACAAAGCTATATTATAATTATCTCTGTGTTGGAGACACAGACATGCAAGGCTAAGAGCAATGCATATTATATTAGACATGTAGTGTAGTGGTGGTTATTAGATGTTACAGTGTGTTAAATCGTTAATAATGTCTGGTGTGTCTGTTTGTCTACAGGCTGCGTGTGCAACAGCAGCACTAATGAAAAGTGGCAAATCATTACTGTTCTTGCACTTTTACATTTCTACCACATAGCAGTTTTTTCAGTCGTGCTTCTTCAGTGACAGTGCTTGGGAGAGACACAAGTGTCGATTGTAGTTTGTTTGTCCTGCCACAGAGCAGAGCTAAACTTTCTTAAAAGTAAATTGACACTACAATAAATCCATATATCCATATATATGTACAGTAAAGTCATTATACTATCAATTGATTCTGATTGCAGTCTAAGGCATTTTCTGTGTGTCACAGTAGTTGATGGTGGTGATGTGCAGATGTCTGCTGCAACATTAAAGCTGTGGAGATTCGCATTTCTGGAATACTGCTGGAGAATTTAAAATATTTTATTGATGGAGAGACAAAACTTACATTAGTAATGGTAGTCAGTATGGTTGTAGTAAAGCAGCATGTTGTGGAACATAGTTTTCCCCAATATTTTGCCTGCACTTTTGGCAATTCACTGAACATTTAAAATCTGCAGTGATGTGCACTGTACTGCACCATATGCATAGCAGGTTAAATCCTGTGGGAGTGCATGTCTGGGTTTTGAATGCA